>NC_143014.1:420111028-420266798 GCF_055824585.1 Amblyomma mixtum | reverse complement strand
GTGCGCTTTTTCTGGCATAGCTTTGTCAGTGATGTAGTACATCATAATGCAGGTATGACGTGCTAACTAGCAGTTAACTTTTCAACTATTACTGTTGGGCTCCTTACATATTGAGAGGCATGTAGCCCACCGTAAGTAATGTCCATATCTCTTTTTAGAATTTCGAGAACGCGACACACACACACACACTCACGCACACGCACGCGCACGCGCACACGCACGCGCGCACGCACACGCAGGCGCGCACGCACACACACACGCACGCACACACACACACACACACACACGCACACACACACGCGCGCGCACGCGCGCACGCACACACGCGCACACGCGCACACGCGCACACGCGCGCACGCGCGCACGCCCGCACGCGCGCACGCACGCACGCACGCACGCACGCACGCACACACACACACACACACACACACACACACACACACACACACACACACACACACACAGCGGTGGCTCAGTGGCTATGGTGCTCGGCTGCTGGCCCGAAAGACGCGGGTTCGATCCCGGCCGCAGCGGCTGAATTTCTTTGGAGGAGAAATTCGAGGCCCGTGTACTGTGCGATGTCAGTGCACGGTAAAGAACCCCAGGTGGACGAAATTTCCGGAGCCCTCCACTACGGCGTCTCTCATAGCCTTAGTCGCTTTAGGACGTTAAACTCCATAAACCTAACCTAACGCACGCACTCACGCACGCACACACACACACATACACACGCACACGCACGCACACACACACACGCACACACGCACGCACACGCACAAACCATGTAAATAAATACCACGAAGAAAAAGCCTTCATAGCGTGTTCAACGCGTGCTCGCCTCGCAAAATCATAGGCCTGGGTTCGTTCCCGCTATCTCCTTAATATATTTTATTTGAAGGCTCTCGTGTTACAACGCCAACAACGCCGAATCCGTATTTTCTGCGACACGAGCTCCGTAACCCTGTCGCATTAAAACTGCCGGCCGCCGACATTCAAAGCGGCAGATCGAAATTCTGGGCATCACTAACAGCCTTTCGAGGTGTTAACAGCCACCACTGCGAAGGAACGTCCTGGAAACACGCAGCCTGGGCGTCCACTCCGGAACAATGCAGCCTCACCGTTCTCCGGAAACAATCGACGCCCGCTGATTGGCATTGTTCTTTCACCTGCCTTATATCAGCATTCGTTACCAAGTTGTTATAAACACTAAATGCTCCCTGCGAAGGGAGTAAATCGATGAAAAGTGGGCTGTAACAGCTCTCTAACATCGAGCTAAAGCCGTATTTTCTCTCATAACTAGCCTTGTCCCAATGGGGCAAGAAAGGCAGGAGAGAGCGTCACGTGCGAATTTTGAGCCGAAATCACATATTGTGACTCAAGGGTGAATGTCGGCTCCACGCGACTGCACGTGGTTCATTCTGTTGACCAGGACAGTGTGCTGGCAGTCACGCGGCGCAAACTTCGGCAGCCCTGGAGAAAGAAGAGTAACGGACCAAGCTTGAAGAGTCCTCATGACTTCACTACGCCGCACTAGTTTTTTTTTTTTTTTTTCATTGCGCTAGATGCATATTTGTGCCTTGTGTCGGACGCTGGATGGAAGCAGCAATTCGCAGTGGCGGACAGGAGCAATCGGCGCGCAGATTTGGTCCTTTTTTCCGGCCTTCCGTATTTAGGGTCTGTTCTCTCACAATAACCGATAACCATCGGCAGACATCACCGTGCCTCGATTAGAGTGTGGAAAATATATCTCTATCAGTTGCCTAATCTGGGTTGGATCCTCTTTTTTCTAAAAGCATGAAAGAATTTCGGGTCTAAGCGTACAGATGCTCACGCACTAGTGTCGTTACCACTCGCAGTACGGCCGGTTCTGAAGTTAGGTGAACCTAAGTTTTCCGCATGTACAAATAGAGTCGCATAGTACACTAACACACTGCTCTAACTACTTTGATTTAAAGTTGGCTAATCTATGAGTACTATGGCACGACAAGTGTACTAGGCACGTTTACTCTGGTACAAATGTAACACATGCCCGTCATATTGCCGAAATATATCTTGATGCTGGAAAGACCACGTTTTATTCTATCCAAACGGTGCTGGAAACTAGCTACTTCCAGTTTTCTTTGTCGTAAAGAACAGGTGCATTTTTCTTTAAACTTTTCCAGGCATATTTCGTGCACGGCATCCTTGGCTTCGGGGGTCACTCACAGCATGCATTCTGTGAAAAAAGAAAAAGGGTCTTGTTCCTCGCTCGGTTGAGGAGGTAGTGCGCAACAAAGCTTTAAAGTTTTACAAAATAAAAGGAATTCTGATAAACTGGCATATATTAGACGCATAGGAGTGTATTAATGATATGTTCGAATGAATATGCGCAAATAATGATTAATACGACGACCTGCGTCTGTGGCATAATGATACCTCATGTAAAGAGTAAAATGTACTCAGTATCACTTGAACGGAGCTGTTTTTGTTTACAAATGCGAAATTAGAAGATAAATTTAGTGGCTCAATGTAAAATTCACGTTCACCGCCAGAGGTCCTTTAAGGTGCACCGAAGCTGCAGTGCACTAGAATTTTTGAACACTCCGGTAAGCAAGCAGACACACTTGTGGCACGTATATTTGGTTTCGGTTTGACAATAACCGCCGCTAGTGGGACCAGTGTCGCCTGTGTATAAAAACATGCATATTCTTGAATAAAGTGATGTTTATGGACTGGTTGCTCGGCAGGCGCGGCAACTTCTCATTAATCGGCGACACATGCCGCTACGACAACACTGTACTCATGTGTCATCCATGTGGATGCCTTGAAAAATATTCGATTCTGTTCATTTGCGGCTTTATTAGTTTAAACTGTCTTTCGTTTTACATAGTGATGAAGCGGCGTTTGACTGCGCCTGTTCTTTGCGAGTAGCACCATAGATGTCTTGGATAAAAATGCAGGCGCGCTGGCCGGTGAAAACTTCTGCACGGTGAAATCTACAATTCAGCAACCGCTCGTCAATTGAATTTATGTTTGCTCTTGGAGGCAGGAATGGGTTTCAGCGCCTAGTGGAAGGCGCTCCAAGTGGAGTCGAAGCCATTTTCTCATTGCGATTACAAGCCAGCTGTTACAAAAAACATGAAATGAAATAGGTTTTGTGACACAGTTGAAAGGAGCTTAGGCGCAGCGGCGAGATTATAGCCAAAAAGCACTATTCAAGGCGGCCGGTTGTTGTCTACTTCGAAATCACGACCGGTATAAATGCCCCTCGTCAAAGCGTGCAGCGATCCAGTGCACAACGGCGCGTTGCTGGCGCTGTGCTTTATTTTCCGACTTATTCCTCGACGCACTGCTCGCATGCCAGTTAGAACCCTCCCATTATACCATTGATCTGGTACTGAGAGTCGGAGTGGTATAAGACGATATGTGTACAACACTGCTCTTCAGTTGTTTAATTCCTTCAAGTTTGTACTCATGTCAGTGCATCCATAAGCGAAATCAACAGAAAAATACCTACCTCAAGAGGTAACTTTAGTAACGATCGAGCTGACGAATCCACTGATATTTTTAGGCGCTTAGAGCCAAGCTTAACTTCAAATTTTGTTTTTCAACCTAAATTCAAAATAAGTGTCATCGTTTGCAGCTCGGGACGCAAGTGACGTTTGAAACTTGGTGAGAACGTTCATTTTTCTAGCGCAAGCACGTAGATACATGCATACTTGCGTGCGTTACACAGTCACATATATACATGCGTACGTAAAGGTAGCCAAGCATTTTTTCTCAATCGCCTTGCAGCGACAGGTGTTGGCGGGAAGGCGGTTATGCCGAACGCGTCGGAGTTCTCCGGCTTTCGGGTTCGCTATCACGTTACCGCTAAATTGCTGCACTCGCACACAGACGACAATGATATAAGGGAAAGTGGGCGACGAACGCAAATATGGGACTCACTTTGAGTTGCCTCGGTAACAGCGGCGCCGGCAAGCTGGGTAGATTCACCATTGATACTTTGCCTCAAACTCGACATGGATGAGCTTAGATGCCGGCAATGACGACGGCGTGAATGTTCACATGAGCCCATGCGTCCACGGCGAAAATACCCTAGGATACGTGTATATGAAGCAGACCGGAAGCGTTGGCCGACAAAGCGATCCTGAAATACGATCTCATAAAACAACGCCTACACAGGCGGCGCTGCGGTGTCAGTTCAGTGATAACTCGTTCGATTCCCAGCGTTCTGTTCGTAACAAAACTGTGCTTTTTCAATAACCCCATACCACTCACCGAGCGCCGCGAATCAGTTCAGTCCACTTCAGCCAGACACAAGAGACAGGCGAACCAGTCGGGTGTTTAAACGTCAATTTTTTGTCAACCGTTCCAATTTTTATGGCTGCACTTCAACTGGCGTTCAAGGATGGTGCGAATTGCATTGCTCACACTGCGCTTAACCTCCTCGGTGGTCACTGTCATCACAAAGCTGCAGAATTAGGCTCGTGGTGTCATCAAGAACTGTGCTCCATGTGCCTTCTGACTATCGCAATCTGAAGTCAAGATTTTAGCTTATGCTGATGAAGCTTTCATTGTCTGTTCAGATAAAAAGTGTAGGCGAGAGGCTTTGCGTGTAAATGAGCATTTTGTGGCTGTTCATGTGCGTCTGTTAAGATTATTAAATGAAACGGGTTCTGGTTAGGCCACTGGGGAAAAAAAAACAAGATTTTGTTACGGCATCGTTTGGAACTCCAAAGATTTACATTATGTTGGGGTTCTCTCGCATAGGCATCGTAATAGTGGGTCTCATTGGGATTCTTAGGTCTCGTCAGTTAGGCGACAATTCCAGGTCTGGAGGGCAGGGAGGAGTCTCTATCTGCCCAAACACGAGTTTGCAACATCTTATTGGTTTCGAAACATATATTTCGCGCAGGTGTTGCATTGTTTAAAAAAAAAGAAGTACAGGCTATTCATAGAATTCTTGCGACTCTTGTGTGGAGCTCTCATCAGGCACCTATACGTCTAGAGAATTTGTTTCTCCCTCCGGAGGCTGGTGGAGCTGGTCTTCAGCACATGTTTCTTTATCAGCCTGTTCATCAGCTTCATCAGAGCAGTTGAGAAATGCTTTTGCAAGCGTACAAGCAGGACCATTTTGGCAACTGCAGGACGTTGATATTGCAAATAAACTAACTCGGCGCACGTGTACGGTGTTAAGCTGGAACCGCATGGAGCGTTTTTCGCGAGCGAAAAACGCGACGCGCGGCAAACGCCCGCGTTGCCGCCGACGCGCGAGCACCCGTACGAGAAAAATGAAGCGGCGCTGTCGCGCCGCGTTTTTTCGCGTTGCCAGACCACACAACTGCCAACGAGGTGAATTTTCTGTTACCGCATACATAATATGCCCTTTAATTTACAGGACACTACAATAAAAACAATCTTCATGTAATTATACTTCGTTAAAGGTTGTCTTGTACATGTTGGCCGAACACTACGCGCGAACGAACACGATGCGTGAATGCACGTGGCTCTTTGGACGTGAATGCACGTGGCTCTTTGGACGTGCTCAACAGTACAGCCAGCTCCTCAGAGGAAAGAGCAAAGTTCCCCCAAAAAGGTGCCGCCGAGATGCGTAAAGCCCCTCAATGAAACAAAAGTAGCGAAAAGCTTTGAACTTTCCGACACTCCTCCTCTCCTGGCGCGCCGCCGGAGAATTGAGCCACCCATTGGCCGAGGCGCCGTAGTCACGTGTTAGCGCGCGCTTTTTGGCTCCGCGGCAGACGCCGGCGCCATTGCTGGGGCTGGGAGTCGCGCTTCGTTTTCTTTCTGTGCAACAGTTTTGGCGGGAAGCGTTTTTTTTTTCCATCTTTGACGGCGTCTACGTGTTGCGGCGATGCCGAGCTTCTGTTGCGCGTATAGATGCAACAACCGAGGTGGCAGTGGCAAAAGATTTTTTGTAATTCCTTCCAGAAAAAGCAACGCGGCTCGCCGAAAGGTTTGGCTGCACAGGATCGGCCGGGCTAACTTCGATAATGTTGTGGATCCGCGTCTCTGTGAGATAAGTCGTCGTTTTTCAGTTGTCAGTCGTGTTTCTTCGGATGATTTGGTGTGGAGCGCCAGCGGCTGCAGTCTTTCTTCGCACTAATTGCCATTTGGCATTATTTTAAATAGACTCGTTCGCTAGCGGGTACGAAAGCCGTGCTGGAGTGCAGGTTTAATGTTGCTCGCATTGCGCGGCGTGTCGGCTTGGTTTCAGTCGGGCTCGTTCGCATGTTGTTCGAGCCCCGCCGTTTACGTTGCTCGCTATGCAGGTCCAGGCTTGATGCTGCGCGCATTGCTTGCCGTATTTGCGTTGCTGCAGCTGGACTCCTGGGCTCACGGACACGATACTAAAGTGGCGGTACTCGCTGTTTGAGCCTACTCTGCTCATGTTGCTCGCGGTGCAGGTCTAGCTTTCATGTTGAACGCATCGCTAGACGTATTTGTTTTCTTACAGTTGCACTCCTTCGCTCACGATCTCGACACCAAAGGTGTGGTACATATTGTTGAAGCTCCTGCTGCTCATGCTGCTTGCGATTAAGGTCTAGCTTTCATGTTGCGTGCATTGCTGAACGTATTTTTCAAGCAGGGTTCTAAACCGAAATCGGGCGTTACTGTGCCTAGGCACATTAACGCACCAGTCGCTTGAATACTCGATATCTGCGTGGATAATACTTGAGAATGCAAGCAAGGACCTCTGTAAAACATAGTTTCAGACATTTTGGGTTGAGGCCGTCGTCGCTGCCGCGAATTCCTGCGAAAATCACGCTGCGTGGAGCTATGTAACGTGGATAGGGGGTGTCAAATGAATCACTAACGCAGGGGCGCACGCAATGATCCAGACCATTTCCAAAGTTCGACATTGGAAAAGCTCCTCATGGCTTTTAATGCGGAGTGGTGACGTGTTAACACTTATGTATTCTTTTTTCAGTTATGAAAGGTCACGCTCTATATATTTTTTTTCATGCCTTGTATCTCCCACGCCACAATCTCAATGCGGCCGAATCGGAGGCAGAAAATGCAACAAAAATCATGCGGGCGCGCGGTCCGCTGCGCGCCAAAGCGCGAGCGATGAGAAAGCCACTCGTCGAGCGATGGTAGTCACTCTAATGCCGCGAACTCGCTAGCGCGCGCCACTTCCAACGTGTACTCCGCAGTCAAAGCGATCGAAGAACAAGAAGTTTCACTTCACTTCACTGCACTTTATTACCTCCAAAGCAATCCAACGTTGGTCTCGGTAGTTATTACAGTAACTGATTTTTCAGTCTCTCATTTCATGATGTCATTTTGACCGAAGCCAAGTCACAAAACGCAACACAAAGTTCATTTGGGCGCGCGGTCTGCCGGCCGCCCAAAAGGCGACGGTGGGGAGCGTCTGCTAGCTGCTCCCGGCCTAGGTGCCGCCACCATCGGCGCCCGGGAGAAGCCGAGAGAAGGAGCGCCGACATAGGAGGAGGAGGGAGGAGATGTCGCTACTCATGCGCGGAGAGCAGAGCCACGGCCGCTCAATGAGGCGCACTTGGTGCGGCCCGTCGCGTCGCGCCTCAATGGCTGGGGGAGCGCGTATTGGGAGAAGTTCAAGTTTCCGCCGTCATTCGCCGCGGGGGCGCCACCACTCCGGGACAAGCCGCCGCCGACACGAACGGCCTGACGACGCGGAAAGAGCGCGCTGGCTGTGTTGGCACGTGCACGGCACGTTTTTCCGCTCTAACTGCTCTGCATGACCACGTGGTTCTGCTAGTTCCGCGTGCTTGTCATCGGTGCCTTTGTCGACAGCGTCCTAAGCGCATGCGACACCATGCCACGCAACTGCTGCGTGCCGCTGTGCACCACAAACGTAAGAAAAGATCCGAAGATCGGTTACCACGAGTTCCCGTGCGATCCACATCGTCGAGCAGCGTGGCTCAAAAACATATCTCGGGAAGGCTCGGGCGGAAAAGGAAGTAGGTGGGAGCCGAGTGACAAGTCACTGGTATGCTCCCTGCACTTTACAGATGACGACTACAGGAAGAACACAAAACTGAAGATTCTGCTTCCGTCAGCCATCCCCTCCGTGTTCCCGAACTACCCACGTTATATGCTACCAACAAGTTCGCAACGAAAGAAGAGACCTCAAGTTGACCGCTCTGCTGATGGCACAGTTAGAACAACTCCAGCTGAGTGCCACGGCTCGAGGGAAGACCCAAATGCGAGTGGATCTCGCGTTTCTGATGGCGACCATGATGTTGCTCCTGAAGTAAGCACGCAAATGAGCACCGAAAGTACCCTGTTGACGGAGGATGGAGGCCAGCCTTGGTTGGAAACCTGTAGCAAAAATGTTTTGCTGGTTGATGAGGCTTGTCAGACTGCGTTTGATCTCGCGAGCGTGATGGACGATGCAAAGAAGACCGAGAACAGGCTGAAATCGAAAATCGCTCGTCAAGGAAAAGCGCTGCAAAAACTGCAAGCCGAGCACGACAAAATGAAAGAGCGCTTGCAAGGTTATCAAGAAAACAAGGCGGTTCAGGATTTCATGAGGTTACTAAAATCAGCTGAAACAGGTGACAAAACGGCTCTCTTCATCGAAAATCAAGTTGCCAACTGTTGCAAGCAAAAAACTGTGTACAGTGAACCTGTTCTGAGAGAGTGCGTACTTTGGAAAGCGTGCTCAAACAAAGGCTACGAGCACGTCCGATCAAGGGGTCTATTTAAGCTGCCGTGCCGAACCACCCTGCAGAAGTATGTAGGTCGGTCAACAGGAGAGATTGGAGTGACATCCCTCATCAAGGAACGTCTTCGTGTGGAGTATGAAAACCTGAGTGTGCCACAAGAGGCTTACTGTTCATTAATAATTGATGAAATGGCTATAGCGCAAAAAGTTATATATGACCGGCAAGTCGACAAAGTTTTCGGCCTCGTAGACATGGGCTCTGCAGAGCTCTCAACAACAATCCCTCAGGTGGCAAACCGTCTGTTGTGTTTTGTTTTGAGAGGCTTGTCAACGCCTTACATCATACCAGTAGGTTATTTTTTCACCCGCTGTCTCAAGAATGACAAGCTTCATTCAATGACCATGGAAGTCATGCAGTCAGTTGAAGAGGTTGGCTTTCGCGTCTCAAGAATTGTTACGGACAACCACCAAACCAATGTTGCCCTGTTCAAGAGCCTTTCAGAGGAAGGTGCACTTGTACACGCGGTGCCTCACCCTTTCAGGGAAAGTGACCCCCTTTTTTTGGCGTTTGACCCAAACCACCTGATTAAAAATCTCCGCACGAACTTCCTCGAAAGAGAATTGGTAGATGAGGGGCAGGCCATTCGAGGTGGATTTTACTTGAAGAAGGTTTTTGAAATTCAATCCCAACTTCTAGTTAAACCTGTTAAATTCCTCACACGGGCTCATGTTGAGCCAAACAACCTGGAAAAAATGAAGGTGCGCAGGGCAACAGATATATTCTCCCCGCCTACGATAGCTACCCTTCAGTTCCTCCAGGACAACCCGCAGTGCCATCCTGAAGCTTGTGCATTTCAAGATAGTTCCGCCACGATCACTTTCATGAGAATGATATCAAAATGGTATGCCTTGCACAACATCGCATCAGTGAAGCCGTGGAGACACCAAGAGGAGCCATTCTATCTGTCAGACGACGAGCGACTTTCTTGGTTAGAGCTGGACTTTCTTTGCTATGTCGAAGACATTCAGGCCCAAGGAGACACGTCGAAGCAAAGGCTAACCAAGGAAACGTACGAAGCAACAATCTTGACAACCAGATCAACAGTGGCACTAATTGAGTACCTCCTTGATCACATCAAGTAAGTATCTTTACAGCGATGTCTTCTGTGTGTCTTACACTAGCGCATTGTATTTAATCGAATCTTTTGTTTTCAGCTTCCGATACGTCCTAACGCAGGCCCTCAACAGCGATCCTGTGGAATCGCTTTTCAGCACCCTAAGGCAATTCAATGGCGGGAACGACAGAGTTGACGCAAGGGCTGCAGTTTTCACATCAGAGAAAATATTGAAGGTACCATTTCCGAAAAAAATAAAATAAACGGAGACGATTCACATTTCCGCATGCTTTGTGCAGGTTGGCATCTTGCAAGCATCAAAGTCCGCAAATGCACCTATCAACTCTGAGGCAAAGGCAGCTGTAAAACTTGGCACTCATGGTTGCGAAAGTCGTACCTTGCCGGCTGTCATCACGTCTGCTGCGAGGGAGCTTTCTAATGAGCTTGGTTTCATTCATGTGTGGTGTGAACCAGCAGCTGACATAGAGTTAGCACCGATTGCATACTTGGCTGGTTACCTTGCACGTGCATGTGAAGTGAAGGTATGAATATTTTTACGAAATTGCATGAAATATTTTTTATTTTGGCTGTTGTTTTCAGTGCCTACGCTTATTTTCATTATTTTATATATAACCACAGTTTAAGTATATTCGAGTGCTTACTTTGCAGTGTCATTAATTTTATTTTGTGTCAGTCCCCGTCCCTTTCCTAACCGTTTGTTCTCGTTTTCAGGTGCCTTGTGATTCTTGCGAAACCCTGCTGCAGGAAACAAAGCCAACTGAAGCAATTTATGGATTTATCAAGAATCTTGACGATGGACGCCTGAAGTATCCGAAAATGGAAATAGTTGCCTTGTGCAAGCTAACATGCACCTTTGTTAGCAAAGTGATGAAGTGCGCAGAGGTCAGAAGAAGCAGCAAGCTATGCAACATGTTGGTTTCAGCCCTTCTTCCCTATTTTGAGCGATGCCCGCTGTTGATTTGCGAGAGGGAAGACCGCAGTCACACCAAGGACCTCTGCAAAGTATTTCTAAACAAGCTAATGCGACCACTGCTGACCAATTGGGCAGGAAACATTAATCTTACGGTGGAAAAAATCATACTAGCCCATAAACCTCTCTCGAGGAAAGTTCTTCGCTTTTAAAGTAGGCCTGAATTCCTTAGGTGCATCACGTGACTTCAAAATAAAACAAAAAGCATTGGCTAAGCCTGCTGGCGTCTAGTTAAACTGGCTTTCTTGTGTTCTTTCTTTTGCGACAGTTTGTGTCAGCATTATATTTAAGTGGTGGTGCCCACTTGAAACTATTTCCAGCGAAAACGCAGCAACAGGCTGAACTATAATACTGAACGTTGCGACCACAAATGTAAGTTTACAAAAAGTGCACGTTGAATAAGTGGCCGAAACCTTGTCCCGAGTTGAAGATTGTAATATGCAATAAGTTATTACAGTGCTTGAAACGCCCGTAACCGAATGGATGACCGCTCGGCGAAGCGCACTTCTGCCTCGATTCTCGGTGTAAACGCACGTGCGATTTGAAAAGCGCAGTGATGGCAACATGCCGCTATCACGCTATCAATAGCAAACTGGCACGTGTCATCACCATAATGTGTGAAACGCAGCTCAGAAAGGCTAAAATTATAAAGCGCCTACCGCGCGGACGCCTAAACGAAAGCACTGCCTCGGCCGCTGCGCACAGCTCTCCGCCCGGACCCGTCCCGGAGCGGTGGCGCCGCAGCGGTGGCGGTGAGAACTAGGCGCAATACGGCTCTTTCGGGCGACGCGACGGGCCGCACCCAGTGCGCTCTCTCTATTGAGCGGCCGTGGCAGAGCCATCTGTTGGCAAACCGAAAAACCAAAATGACACGTGCCTGCACGCTGATTGGTGGACGCTGGCCGTGACGTCAGTGGACGCGCAGCGCGAGGCGTTTTTTTCTACAAGCGTAGAACCACGCGGCGGCGCGATTTCATGTTGGATTATGCTGGGCACGCGTCAGAATAACGCGCGCGTCCCACCATCCGCGCGGCAATCGCGCCCAAAAACGCGTCATGCGGTTCCAGCTTTAGAAGTAGGGTTCGGGCGTGGCTGGTCGCATCCTGCGACCAGGTCGTTGACCTCCACCAGGGCTGCCATCGTGTGAAGGAGGTGGATGACCCGAGGGTAATCGGTTTATTTACGTCATGCACATACTCCTGGCTTAAGAGAACGATCCACAAGTTCCCGCAGTATTCAATGGCATCTTAAACAGTGGATGTCTTCTGAGTCCACCGAGGGAGCCGTGGCTTGTTGATCAGAGAGTATTTGATTAAGTTCACACTGGCGCAGAATCTAACGTACTGACACTTGCGAAACACTTTTACGAGGAGGCGAGTTTATGGGTTAGAAGTGCGTCGATACGTTGACGCGAAGGTGTTAAATTGCTGAGGGTACAGCACTGGTAAAAATGAATAGCGCATGGACCGCAAAAAGATGTTGCCCAAGCTTGATGGCGTCTGCTAGCTTTTCTTTGTGTTGAAATGAAAGCAGTGTCGCATTTCCTTTTAACTCTCATTGACTGACAGGTACAGCGTAATCCTACTTGTGTGCTGCGAGGCTATGCAGTTATGTCAGCTATTAGGCAGAAGGAGAACTAACGATGCGATGAGATTCCTGTTTGGCAAGCCATTTATTACGGTTTGAATAGTATGCGGAAGAATTTGGAAGTTACGGTTCACAGAAAACAGGGATAGATTCCACGGCCTGTGGCTGTTTCCTTTTTGTGGAGCCAGGATTGCATCGATAAAGGTTAGGTGAAACCCCTTCTTAAATAACAATGAGAACGAAAGGGGTAATAGGTGGCAAAGGGAAACAGGAGCTCAATAAGCTTGCCTTTCGAGTCGCTTGTGGTGGGTTCGAGGCATTTAGCAAGACATTTTGTGGTACAGCCAGCAAAATCTTTAGCTGGCGTGCGCGACGGCTCCTTTTTCCGCACTCGTGCACTTTGTGACGAAGCAATCTTGGGGAAAGCTCTTTTTTAAGCAGGGGTTTAGTGAGCCTCTGCTTAAATTTGAGATCTTAGCAAGTTTACGCCGTCACAAGCTGCAGGAGCACGTCGGCTAAGGATTTGGCTGGCTGTACATGCTTGAAATGTTCACGGTTCGTGCCCAGACAACAAAACGAGGGCTCAAACATTTAAAAAACAAATATTTTTGGTACTTGAAGTCTCTTCAGGCTGAACACCTTCTCCACACAAAATTTTTGCTGCCTGGGGCAGTGCGTTTATACAGCTGCTGGAGTGCACAGGGCCTTCCCAAGTCCAGACAGAATCGTTCCTTCCGCACGAGGAAGAAAGAGGAGAAAAAAACGAAGAATAGCCCCGTGGCTTTCGTTCCGGCATGCGCACGGCGCAGATCCCTTCTTTTCCGATGAGCGGCCATACCCTGCGTTTCTCGCATAGCCATCCTGACTGGCCCTCTGCCCGCTACGACATAGGCACTGCCATGGCTACCGACTGCAACGGGCGTGGCTTCGCGCGTTTTTACAGGAAGTGGGGTGCTCACACGGCAAGAGAGGCCATGCTGCAGCCTGTGCAAATCGTTCACCTGGAAGGACACTGGGCGCCGAGGTCGCCAATCGCTCCGTCACCGTGGTCCGGCGCTACGACAGTAAACGCGGAGAACAAGACGGCCGCCTGCACAGCCTTCCAAGTTGACGCCCACCGAGGCCGCATGCACGGGAAGTGCACCCCACTTGGCAGTGCTGTAAGGCGTCCTTCCAGCCACCACCACGGCGATCTGACGTCGAAAGGTACTCTCGTGAGTTTTGCCGGCAGTCACGAACGTCGACAAATATCGAGATTTCTTTCGATTTTTTTAGCATGGTCCTATCTTTCGTTTCTTTATTGCGCGCCTCACGACTTAAAGCTGTTGGCCGCAAAAAAAAAAAAAAAACGACTTAAAGCAACGTCCTCTTAACTGGGCGGCGCCACCTACCCTGATTTGTATTTACATTTTCACTGCGCCAAATTTCGCAACAAAGAACCAGGCCGCCTTTGGATGGCTATTGCTTGCTACACACCAGAAGCCAATCAGGCCATCGCTTACGCTGTGAAGTGAAGCTTCGCTTGTTGCAGCATTTCCCCAGCTTGGCTAATGAGTAGTAATAGGGTTCTCTTGAGCAGTATGTAGCATATGGAAACGCGCTTCAAATTCATGTTTGCAAATGGAGCTCTCGCATATACGTTATTCACAACCAGGTAACAAGCGACGCGCTTTGGAGATGCCTTTCCGCCGTCAAGACGTGGCTATGAAGCTGCCACTTAGCTCGTCAACATGGATAAAGTATGTCAGGCATTTCTCCATTCGAAGCCGAAGCAAGCATTCTCTTCTCAACCTCATGCAAGATTACGCCGTATTCATTCTGCAGAGGTGCTTTCTGCGTCAAGAACCAAAATGACGTGATGCGCGCTGGTTCTGCCAGTGCCTCACGGTACAAAAAAAACATTGCAGTGGTTCAACCTTAAATTCAATGAACCCGAACGTGCTCAGCAGTTAGGAGAGAAAGGACCTTAAAACGAGGAATTAGCGCAGGAGAGTGAGCTGTGCAGATTCGAACGCTTTCTTGAACGCCAGACAGATCACGTGCGCCTGTCAGTGCCGATCAACAAGCCCAATGGCTGTTTTTCATGCGTTGTCTTGCACTACATCAAGCCCGTGGACCATTCTTTTTTACATATATTAATGAGAAATCATTACATAGCTCGGTGTATCCGCAGATCTTGGCCGCAAAATGTCTCCACACGATGACCTCACTCCACATGAATGAATGTGTGAAAGGTTAGTGATAATTAGTCATAAATTAATGGTGTTGTATGCCGAGATGATGAATGAGTTCGTCACACCGTTAACTAGTGAACACAATTAAGAAATAATCTGATTACATCATCACTAATTGGCGAGACTGATTAAGTTAGTATTAGTGGGTCACGAGGCAAGATCAATTTCAAATTGAAAGTCAGTTGTCAAGGTGATTACGTGACAGAAAAGCCACGTGAAAAGATTAATTGCAAAAAATGAGTTACATGTCAAGGTAATGACGTCACACCAAAGTACCGCGGTACAACGCAAAATTTTGAGCTATTACATGACGCCAAAGCGACGTTACAGGATGAGGCAAATTTAGACAGTGTAGATGTCAGACCAAACTGATGAATTCACAGGCAAATTCAGTCCCTATCGCTGCCACGTGCTGACAGGAGAGAGGAAGAATCATGGAAAGGCACGCGCAGAACAACAATGCGTCCACCGAAGGGACGACGTTGGTTTATGCAACAGATATCGTAGGTACCGGTGAAATCCCAGTAGCTGTTTTCAGTGGTTGACCTTAATATGGCGGCAATATTCCCGAATACATTCACCAAAATTTTGAGGAACCGTTTGTCTTACAGCATTCTGGGTGGCGACATAGCATTTCTCTTTGCATATAGCTTACATGTCAAGTTGAGGGCAATCTTGCAACAGGGGTCCGGACCATTCACATACGCACCTTCAATTGCATGTTTACTGAGACTTCATCTTCCCTTAGGGTGCGCTGGAGATGTTCACTGAGATGTAGATATGTGAAATACGAGGTTATCCCGCCGCAGGGGTTCTCAACGATGACACATACAGCTTCACTTGCATGCTTTAAAGAGCGGTTGAGGTGTCCATCCAGATGTCTAGATTTGGCAGCTAGTGCACGCTTTCCTCTCTTCAAAAATTTTTCCTCTCCTCAAAGCACACGCCTTCACATTCCTCCCCGTAATAAGACTTGAATGGTCTCATAATTGTTTCTTTTGTGCCTTTAACGCGAAGGAAGGCAGCGTCGACTCCTATGCCGATTCTTAACCACTAGTGCTTACTGAACAAAAGCCCGCCGCGGGGGCTCAATGGTTACGGCGCTCGGCTGCTGACCCGAAAGACGCGGGTTCGATCCAGGCTGCGGCGGCTAAATTTCGATGAAGGCCAAATTCTAGAGCCCCGTGTACTGTCCGATGTGAGTGCGCGTTTAAGAACCCCAGGTGGTCGAAATTTCCGGAGCCCTTTACTACCGCGTCCCTCATAGCCTGAGTTGCTTTGAGACGTTGAACCCCAATAAACCAAACCATACTGTACAATATTATTTGCTGATTATTGTTAACTGTGCACTTTTTTTACTCTATTATTGCACGTCCGCGATCAGTACATTTCTGGTAGGAGTGTACGATGGGGGGCTAGTTGGTAATCCATGAACTAAGAACGAAAACCACGCAAAGGACGATACACAGAGAAGAAGTAGACAGGACGAGCGCGGACTTGCAACTGTTTAATTGAAACACATCTTCGTTCCATCACCAACCCTACGCATGCGCAACAAGCTATCTCTATCTAATCGAGTTCAGGAACTTCAGTTCCTTCTTGTACAGATGGACCGAAGCCTCGCTTACACACTTTTCGGGCCCATATTTGTCAATCTGCCAGGCTTCGATGACCTCACGTGTTTTCTGGTCTTTGGCCCTTCCGATTATCTTTGTGCGCTCAAAGAGTGGCGTGCATTTATTGTCACACGAAAAACAGTGTTTTGGCAAATGCATGCCGCTGTGAGAGCCCAACGAATTTTTATGTTCTTGTAGGCGCTTATTAATGCAGCGTCCTGTTTGTCCCACGTAAACTTCTTCTCTGTGTATCGTCCTTTGCGTGGTTTTCGTTCTTAGTTCATTTCTGGTAATTGAGAAAATGACGACAGCCTGCACCCTGTTTTTGCCGGGAAACTGAAGTTCCGCTTTTAGGAAGCGGGTGTTGTCTATGCGGGTGTTGTTTGTGTCTTCGCAGTGTTACAATACTCGTGGTCCCGTAACGTGTCTCGTGCAGCCAGCGGGCCAGGCTCTGCTCACCGGTGTACGGGGAGTCAGGCGTCTGGACTGCGCCGCCGCACGGATCTCCACCTGCGACGTGGTGGTTCCGCAGAAAGCAGCGTCGGCTCAGCCGACGACAACGTGCACCTCACGCCTGGAGGTGCAATGGCAGTGAGAACTGTCGGACGCAGCACGCAGAACCGCGTCCGCGGCTGCGGCTGCCCTGCTGCTGCTGCTGCTCACCTGCGCCTCGGTGAGCTTAGCGTCACGTACGCTCACCTTAATGGATACTGCTTATCATTATTTCAATACACACTCACAGGAATCGTGACACAGAGCAACCCGGCAATGTGCGGCCACATGCAGCCTGCAAAACCTGTAGGGAGCATACGGAGTACTCTAGCGTGATTCCTTTCCCACGAAAGCACAGCAAGTGAATGCGTGCATCTTGAGCGCATACCAGTTGAGGCGGAATGGTTTATCGGACTGAGAATTTCCTATCCTTTGAACATTTTTTTCATAACCTTAGGTGCAGGTCGCTTCGTGTTTTAAGGCATCTTGATCATTTTCTAGACAGTAGTGTACTTCGTATTTATCATCAAGTGATTTCTTCCTTTTTGTATTCCTTCGCAATTCTATGCCTTATGTCGAAATTCAGTAACTTTCGTATTCAATTTAATCACTTGGTACCACGTCCCTTTTACGCTACGTGTAACCTTCTTGCACATTGCATTCTGGTTTCATGCAGACTTGCTTGCAAGTGATTTAGTTCTTTTACTCCTCTATGATTCACCGCACATCTGTTTAACATGTGCACTGCTTTCAACCCAGAATATTTTTCTTTGCGGCTAGCTTCCTTCAGCACATGCCCGTCCCACACCTTCTGCACTGTTCTTTGTAGTTTCGCGTTGAGAACCTAAGCATGACCTCTAAAATTCTTTTTGCTCCAATAACATTTCTGTCCTTGAGCGAAATATCTCGTCCTCAAAAGTAAGCCCTTACACAACTACTCGTTCCCAGATAGTCAGCACTCGTTATCTGTAAATTGAGACATCTGCTAGCTAGCAGCGCTAAGTCTTGCAGCCCGTGCACCTTAAGGGGGAAATTTGCGCATTTGGTACAACGGGTTTATTGGGGTTCAACGTCCCAAAGCGACTCAGGCTATGAGGGACGCCGTAGTGAAGGGCTTCGGAGATTTCGACCACCTCAGGTTCTTCAACGTGCACTGACATCGCACAGTACACGGGCCTCTAGAATTTCGCCTCAATCGAAATTCAGCCGCCGCAGCCGGCATCGAACCCGCGTCTTTCGGGCCAGCTGCCGAGTGCCGTAACCACAGAACCACCGCGGCGGGGCCATTTGGTACAACTGTTCTCACAATTAACAAAACGGATTTTGATCAGAATTAAGCTTCTAGTCGATTTCGACCATGCGTTAGAGTCAGCGTTGTCTCCATGCCTCACCTAACGTCTGTTCCAAAATCTTTCAAAGCTTAAACCTGGGACTGCTCTTGAAACGGCGTAAAATTAGAGCCCTTTGGGTTAGAAAAACTTTGGCTGTGGCTTAGCTTTGGGTTAAGCCTGGATATCTCGAGTGAGTGAGTGAAAAACCTTTTTTGTCCAACAGAATGAGACTACCTCATCCAGACCTCCCCTGTCCTATACCCTCAGTTGAGGGAGGAGGATCAGGAGAGATCCGGCCGCATGCGGTAGTCGCATCAGATGCTGGCCAGGATCTCTTGTATCCCGGCGGCCTCTTCAGCCAGTCGGACGGTGGTGAGCTGGAGCTCACGGTCTGAGCTCCGGAGCAATGTCTCCCAGGCGTCTCTACTATTAATGTTGTTTGCCCTGCCTGGGAATATCTCGAAGGGAAAAGCTCTCGATGCTTTTCAGCCAACTCCCAAGGTACCACTTCTGGATACGGTGTCTCTGCGCCGTAGGACTGTTGCTTTTTTTCTCCTTCCATGGCGAGTGTCTGCGCCTGTTCTATGGGCAAGCGCACCTTATATACCCCTCCTTTTAAATGCGCACTGCGCACGGCTGCGACGAAAGGTTAAACAGTGGCGAGGAGAAGAAGCAGCGGCGCACATGCGCAGTAGCGCGCGGTGGCGGCGAAATGTCAGGCGACGGAGTCAGCGGCGGCGGCGGTGACGGCGGCCAACTGCGGCGCTCGTGACTTCGCTTGGTCTCGCGCATGCGCAGAAGTGGCAAATCTGGCCTCCGGCTCACACGAAGCGCGGTGTTGAGTAGCCTAGTGAAGCTTTTCGCTTCAAAATAGGATTTTTCAAGAACACGTAGCTCCAAACGTTTTGCAATGTGATTGCTTAGTAGGGTCATGTAGGGCCGGACATTGTCCGGCGGTGTCCTCGGCGTCGGCATCGGTATGAAGCATAAACTTGCTAGGGGGTGCTTAGGAGGAATTTTTTTTTCTTTTTGCAGCTGCCAACCCTCTCCCTCTCCTGCTGCCGCTGTGCCCTCCCCCATCGCCACTTGTAGGGGAGGAGACGGAGGCGCTGTATGAAGAACGATTCAGCAAAAATGAGACTGACTAAAAATAAAATGACTCTACCAATGACTATACATAAAATTACGCAACCAACAGCTGCCCTACGTCAAAATAACCAGTTTTCTGAAGAAGTTTCCGGGCAGAAATTGAAATGGTGGTGAGACTATTTTTCAGACTCGAGCTGTTATCGCATTTTGTTCGCTATGTATCTCGGAGAAACAGGGCAAAATATCACTTCTATTGCTGCAGCGAGCAATTTGTACTTAATTTTTTAAAAGTTCCCCTGAACTTTTGCGCGCTCGCGTTCCATAACGGTCACGTGAGGACTGAACGACTGAAACTCGCACTGCGCGTAGTCACGTAGTCAGCGTATGGGAGTGGGTTGTTGTTTGTTCGAGGTAGTTGTGCAGCTGGGTGAAGGAGGTAGTCGCGACAGGTGCACAAAGGCAACAAAGGCCCGTGTCCTTACTTTTTCTGTTTTTTTTTTCTGCCCGATCTCGGCGGCTTCAGCAGTTTGTTACGGCCGGCCGTAGCAACGACAGATTTGCGGGGCAGCTTTGCAGGAGACGATGGCGCTGTCGTTTTACGACGTCACTCAGGCTTCTTCATTATGGCCGTCTCTGCCAGGGGGAAGGGCTTAGAGCGGATAATTTCTAACTGCAATTTCTAGTTCGAATGTATGCGTACAGACAGCCGTGCATCTTTTTTTTTAAGTAGGCATAACAACGTGGTGGCTGCTATCTGGAACGTAAAACAACGATTTGCTGGGAGGTCATGTCATCATCCCTTTAAACTCGTGCGAGCCATTCGTTTTCGCATTGCTCCGGAAGAGCAACCTGGATCTCACAAGCCCCACCGGTGGCTGCGTTTTTAAACAGCCACCAGCCAGTGCAGTGGTGCGTCGCTTAGACGCTACGGAACTGCACAGGTAGTGGTGTGACGAATTTTAATAGCATAAACGGAATTGGGAAAGAATTAGAATTGCAATAGATTGTGGGGTTAAAGACAACTAACTCAGAATTGGAATCGAATAAGAAACGTAACAGATTAGCAAGTTAAAGAAGAATGCTATCGCATTTGCTTCGCACCAATCCAATTGATCGGCCGTAAATTTTTTCCTAGCGTATTCACATAGAATAGTGACTGTGCTATATAATATTTGTTGCTGTGTTTTGTTTATACAAAGAAACATTCTGAAAAAATTCTGATTTTCACAACATGGTTAACTGAGCTCGCGCTGCATGGCTATATGGCAGGCTAGTTCTTGGTGTGAAGCCCTATGCAGGCCTATTTTTTTTTACGAAAGTTTCTTTTTGTTTTTTCGCAGTTGCGTGCGAGGGGGCAAAGAAAGTACAAAGCACCTCATTTGCTATCAGGTTGATGCACGGAAAGGTCTGAAAGGGGTGCATCATAGTTAAAGCGCTCTTATACCGCACGCGTGTCAGCCCGCTGTTCCTTGCGCCACGTGCTGCAAATGACAGCCTTATGTTGTTGGTACCACTCCGCTTCTCGGTAGTCATACGGCCACGCATCGCGAGACTTCCCACATGACCTCTTTTACAATATGTTAGCGTACGTAGACATATTGCTTTGCAAGGCGAGCAACACGAAGAGTAGGGTGTATTCAGTTTCATTATGGTGGACTGTTTTAAGAGAATAAGCACTTCCCGAAGGACACCTTAAATCCCCGTTGCTGCTGATGATGTTTCAGTATACAAGGATCTGCTTAGTGTTAGCTACGCCAGTATGATAAGAAATGTCAAGTACTATTCCACTCTTCCACACAGAGTTCCCGAGCTGTTGGCGATGCAGCATTTTATTCGTGTGGTCCAAAGCACCCTCTAGAAAGCAGTGTAACCAATTAGACTTTGTTGCCACACGCTAGTGGTGTCTAGGCATTACCTTGCCGCTCAGCGCGCTGCGACATGTACCTTTCCTTATTACGGCTCCGGCCCGAGTGTTTTTGAAATGGAAGCAGTTCGCGAAATCGTCCCGAATAAGTGCGTGTCCAGTAGGGATCACAACGCATAAAAATAAGGCTGTGGAAAACTAATATCTACTGCAATATTCTTTTAATTTCATAACTCTCGCCGGCATACCATTCTAACGTTCAGTCAACAGGGGCACTGTATTTAGAGGTTGAACATATAACAGACGCTACATGGAAAAAAAAGTAGACGGTTCTGAGGCTTAATCTGCGCCTATAAGAGCACGAAGGAATAGCGTTGATGGCTCGCTACAGCTGTTTCTCTTCATGTACAGTCCCTATTTGTAGTTCCGTTTGACAAATTTGTCACAATTATCACAACTCCACGTTCTTTTCATAGGGCCGCCGGAGTGCCTCAGTGTTTATGGCGCTCTGCTGCTGACCCGAGAGACGCGGGTACGATCGCGGCCGCGGCAGTCGAATTTCGATGGAGATGAACTTCTGAGGCCCGTGTGCTGTGCGATGTTAGTGCATATTAAGAACCCCAGGTGGTCGAAATTTCCAGAGCCGTTCACTACGTCGTGCTTCATAGCCTGAGCCTCTTTGGGACGTTAAACCCACCTAAACTATTCTAAACGTTCTTTTCTTAGAACTCTTCCACTCTGCGGTTTACACGCACAATGTTCTTTCTGCAGACAGACGCACTGATTAGTGCTGACTGCACTACACAGGCAGTTACAAGGACACAAAACAGCGTTCCAAACGGACGCAGGTTCCGCGCGGCTCGCGCGCCACCTTTTCGGGTGGCGGCGCACATCAGACAGCCACGCTTTTCCTCTGGCTGCTGCATGCTGGCGCCACTATGGCACGTGAAACACAGATGATATAAAACGCAAACATGCACTTTGCTGCACGCTTCATTACTACTGCCCTAATTTGAGCTTTCCTAATTACGCACACACTTATTAGTATACAGCCGTAAGATGTCACTTCATCTGAAAGGCCACACGACATACATATCAATGGCCTTTATATATCTCAGCCGTACAAACCGGCCTTCGTGGCCTAATCGATAGCGAGCATTACCAGCGACGAAAGGGTTAAGGGTTCGAATCCACAAAACACCTACCGAGTTCTTTGCGCAAACGACTTATTTTCCAAAATTCTGGCGTTTAGGCATTCCTAGGTTCAGGCAAAGTTCTCAGTAAACTCTGCCTTCTCCTGATGAGCGGGATCCCTAAATCTATCGCTTCTAACTCAAAACTTACAAATTATAGAATCTTAAACACATCTGCATTATCGTGTCAATCAAAGGTAGTGTGTCGCTTCATGATGTTACAGCCTGCTACGGACAATTGTTTCAGTACTGTGCGATGTCAGTGCACGTTAAAGAACCCCAGGTGATCAAAATTCTGTGAGGCCTTCACTACGGCGTCCCTCATAGCCTGAATCGTTTCGAGGCGTTAAAGCTCCATCAACCATGAAATTTTTTTGGAGCTGTCGCAAAATGGTTCCTTCTGCGTCCAGCCTCTTGTGATTTTTGGCCGCAAACCAATGTTTACATTGATGAGCACTAGTTCCTCTAAAAACCGCAGCCACCGTAGCTGCCGCAGATAAAGAATGCAACTCGTCAACAGCGATGTTCAGGAGAAAGCCTTATCTACTACGGCGGGTGTTCCAAGGGTCCCAGGCTGTTATTTCTACACGTGATTCAAGAATGTTCTTTGAGTAGCCACACTGGCATTGCCTGTACATGTAACTATGGTGGCACCATTATTGACGGTACTCTGGCAGCCTTTGTAACCAGAGCGGCCTCTGTCCGACTGCTGCGACCTTCGTAAGCCAAGTCGCTAATTCACCAACAACTACTCTTCGTTCTTCTGTGTCTACTGCGCAGGAGGTCGATCGCCTGGCCGATGTAAGCGCTCCCGACGGGCCGTAGACTGCCGCCTTGGGTGAAGGCGGTACTCTGGGCATTTTATTTTATCAATTTTTGCTATACGTAAAAGAATGCTAGTTTTAAATGCCAAACTAAGCGAATAAAATCGATGTGATCAGGCATTAACAGGTTTTGTACTTTTATTCAAAGATGTAACGGCATTTTGTGGAGATATAGTAACCGTGTGTTATTAGAACACCGTCAATATATTTTAAGCCCATTTTTCGACACCATCTTTTTTTGTTTATCGACAGAAAAACAAATTACGTTTAAGACCTTCGATCCGAACCTATCGATAAAAAAGTTCCGAAAAAAGTATTTCGCTTGGAAAGAAACATACACTTACGCAAATTTCTCCACAGAATGTCGCCATTGGTTATTGAGCTACTCAGCGCAAATACCCTATGTGTAGAGCATAAAATAACCCACCTTCCAACATTTACCGAGAGCCTTGTCCACTGCTATGGAGACCTCCACATCCATTCCGGGAATGTGATTTCTACGAAAGAGGGAAAGCGACAAAGGAAAAAAAAAAACCCAGACGACACAACTGGTCTCATTCAAACGCTTCGCTCCAGAGCACGATGCCGCCGCCACACCTTGAATCCGTGGCTTTAGTATGTCTGTTTTTGAGCTTGCGCTTCCAGTAGAATAGGAAGAGCTGCTGGCTATTCCCTGCTGGAGCCGGCACATGCAACGCAGCAGGACATTATCCTTTAGTAAATGATCTTCAACACCGGCTTGAATCCTCGCTTTTTCGAGGACTCAGCACACAGTTGTGTCTGTCAGCTGTTTTATTATTGAGTTCCTGACTGCCGCTTCAAAAATAATAAAAAATTAGAGGACCGCCGCGGTGGCTCAGTGGTAATGGTGCTCAGCTGCTGACCCGGAACACGCGGGTTCGATCCTGGGCACTGTGGTTGCATTTCGATGGAAGCAAAATGCTAAAGGCTTGTGTACTGTGGGATATAAGTGCGCGTTAAAGAATTCCAGGTGGTTGAATTACCTGAGCCTTTCACTACGGCGTCCCTCATAGCTTGAGTAGCTCCGAAACGTTAAACCCCCACAAATTATCAATAATCAAAAATTGCCCGCAAAAATTGCCTCCGGCTTGCGCGATTGGGTTTTCTGGTAATATTGTTCGAAAAGCACGCCCGTCACGCATATGTTTCCTGGAATCTCCTGCTTCACCCACAAGTCGCCTGAGTGAACTAGTGATGAACATGTGAAACACTTCTTCATGATTATATGTCAGGTCTTCATGGAGGGGAGGGATGTGGTCAACACTGAATGAACTGTTCTATAGGAGAAAGTCCAGGTTCACAGGCTCCAAACGGAAAACACTTACCAGTTTTCATCATTAATTCAACCATTTCATCACACAACCACACGCTGATTTCATGAAATAGAAGTGCCGCCGGAAAGAAAGTTTTGTAAGTCAAATGCGTCGTTGCGCTGGTTATTTCGGCGCCGGTCGAACGTGGAGGGAACAACCCCGCTATTTTCTCTTTTTTTGCAATGCTACCTCATCAGCCCAAAAGGCATCTGATAACACTGCTTGCCAAAATTGGTAGTTTCGTTTCGTTTATGGCAGCGGCTGAGGCGGCAGTGACGTTTCCTAACTCATCAAGAACTGGCCGATTAATGGAAAAGAGTCGAATGATTGCAAAACGAAATCCTTTCAACCAACGGGCCCTGGAATATAGTAATACAGACAGCGCATTCAGGACATGACCTAGAATTCATTTAAAGGAAAAAAAAACATAAGGAATAAAGGGTATTGAAGCATTATCTATTCCGAAAGTCATATCCATATTAAGTCACAGGTCCATGTGGATCCCATCAGCACAGAAGGCATAGATGGCCGAAGAGAGCAGCCAGTCCGAGCTCACGGAGCCCAAGCCCAACTCACTTGTTCCAGTTAAGTCCTATAAACGGGAATCATTGAGAGAAACAGCAGCCTCAAAAAATGATTTATGCGCCTGTCGAAATTTCGCGGCAATCTCATCAGCTTCCGCTGATTCGAGATGGCCACGGAACAAGTACTCGCTGCGTGATTGCGCTAATGGTGATGACAGTTCTAAGGATGCGTCCACATTGAGTTAAAATAGGGCCAAGTTGGTGCAACGAATTTTTGAATGAAGTTTCTTTTTAGTTCTGGTTTCTTTTACAATAAGCCACTGGGTATGCTTCCCCATTTGTGCAAGTGCGTTCTTGGTAATCGTTTATTCACATTTCGAAAAGTATGAAGATTGAGTACATATGTCGATGGTCCGTGACTAATACGCTACGCTGCCGCCAAATGCAGCCAGCTGGGTATCTCCGTTGATAAGCTTCGTACTCCAGTAGATTTTTCCCTTATCTTGGCAAATTTCTCATATTATTTCCGCCCCTCATTCCTTTACTAACGCTTTGCGCCACTGATGCTGTGCTGAAAGCGTTGCTCTCTACACCTTTAATGAAGTGAACTGTGAGCAACACGACATTTTTATTCCGTGTTTGCCTCAGTTATCCGCTTAACACATATTTCGTGAACACATAATATGCATGTAGGCACCCACAGCTGCACATGGAAGTAGAAGTCAGAGCGTGAAAACATCGTGTTTCTTAGTGCAATTCGGTCCATGTGTTTAGAAATTAATCGTTCTATACTGAAGGGCATGTGTGGTGTTCAAAGTATTGTGCGATATTTATGAGGTTATGGGCAGAAAGAGGAACATAGCTGCGCCCTTCGTCACGGTGTTGTCTGAAAGAGTTCCTTTCGGGCGACATCTGTGCGGATTTGTAACAAATAACCGTAGCGTATGAATTCGTTATTTTTTTCTCCTGATTGTCGACATATCGAGATGTTCCTACACCCGGATAACGCTCCGTGTTTATGGAGTAAGAGCTACAAGGGCGGGGCAACCACTTCCACTGGAAGCCTAGCGCCATGCACGAATCAGGTAAGTTCAGAGGTCATTGCCACATAATGACAGTTTTTTTTTGCATAGCCGCAGGAAGTTATGTCTACCGTATAGAATAAGAGGAGGCACGTGTTTAGAGCGAAAACTCCACCGAAGATAGCTCTGACGTTCTCTGGGCTTCCATTTATATACGAAAGAGATCGTGTATAAGTGCGAGCGAGATTGTCCATGTAATAGGGCTGTTTCGAGTGATTGTTGCGTACAGGTGCCGGGCGATGGCAATTTACTCCACCAGTACTATCTGCGGGCTGGTAGCAAGGACTTTGGGGTATGAACTACTAATGAAAGAAAAGTCTTGTTCCTAGTTGTGAAGGAAACAATATGGAACAACAAAAACTTTTTTTTTTTTTGCAGAGTAGCAACGTTTTCAATATTCCTGCAAAGTATCTATCTGCCATGAGGACGTCCAGTTGTGTATCGGAGGCCGTAATGACAGCCAAAATGGCAGCCTCCAGCAGTTGCCACCTCGTCGCGAATCACTCTGTCATTCGTTACCTGTTTTTGAAGACGTTAAAAATTTCAGGTTTGTGCAGGAGCATCAGTGCATAACTTGCTCTACGCTTACGCAGTACGGCGGATCCCGTTGGTGCGGCGACGCCGAGTGCACAATCGAAGAACCAAATATCGCTTCTGCCGCTACACTGCTCCCTGTATACACCACAGCTCCACTGTAATTAATTGAATGATGTCAAACTTTGTTTTACTGGCAGCTATCTAAACCACTGAAAGAATACACGTAAAATGCTGGTATCAATATGTCACATAGTGTTCTTGCCCCCGCCTTATGTAATGCCCACGGGCCCTTAAGGCTTCAATAAATAAAATGAAATGAAATTTAATGAAATGATTTGGTTTCGTTCGGTTTATGGGGTTTAACGTACCAAAGCAACTAAGGCTATGAGAGGCGCCGTAGTGGAGGGCTCCGGAAATTTCGGCCACCTGGGGTTCTTTAACGTGCACTGACATCGCACAGTACACGGGCCTCTAGAATTTCTCCTCCAAAGAAATTCAACCGCCGCGGCCGGGATCGAACCCGCGTCTTTCGGGTCAGCAGCCGAGCACCATAACCACTGAGCCACCGCGGCGGCAAGAAATGAAATGAAAAGCCCCTTACGCGCGTGTCCCTCAAAAGAAATGCAAAGTGATGCACCTGGAATTGCTTTTTTTTGCAATTTAGACAAATATTTTTTCTGTATTCCTGATAACAGACTCCTACAAGCGGCTCCTTGTCGCTAGAGTCCCTCCTTGCCCAAGGTGCGGCTAGAGACGAAACGAAAATTATATGGCTGCTCAGAAGGAGTTCCATTCTTTGAGTCCGACTGCGATGGTAGCATTTCCGTGAAAGCGAATCTCAAAAAGGCGCCAGTGTGCACTGCAACGCCAGTGCACGTTAAATGTCACCAGGTGGTCGAAATTATTCCGGAGCCCGCCACAGCGGCACCTCGTTCTCTCTTTTCTCTTTCGCTCCCACCTTCCTCCCTTCTCATACTCCGCGGTGCAGGTGTCCACCGAGGTGTGAGAAATTTACTCCGCCATTTCCTTGCCTCAAAAACTAATCTTCATATTTTTGTCTTCAACGCCGCCTTGAGTTAAGGAAGCATGAAGGGCTCCTAATTTCAGGTAAGGAAATCATGCAAGCTAAGCGACGTTCTGAAATTTCTCCCCAATAGAAACGGTGAAAGGTGCTGGATCCAGTTGGGGACGAAAGGAGAAAAAACACATATGTACTAGAACGAAAAGGAATTCCGTTTACCCTTTACGTGCGGAACGCAAGTCGCGTCCATGCACGTTTACAAAAGCGCTATATATCCCCGCATTCTCAGCAGCCGATCCTCCGATGCACTTAAGCCTGTCTTGAAGCGACGGCGCTCTTGTTCATCAACAATCTTATATCATTATTATTTTCACTTGCTGAGCATCCTCGCGTGCTTTGATTAGAAAAGTGCCTAATTTCGTCAGCAGCAAACATGTCATCAAAGTTAATTAGTTAGAACGGAGCAGAGCAGGAAAGCGGGCAGTAGAAATGATGTCGTTCGCGCGTTCGTTTCTGTCTTTGCTACGGAAGGCTGAACATTTAGTAATTGAGGTGCGGAGATGGCTTCCTCCCCTGCAGTTAGTGTTTTCGCTGGCAAAACTTCGTCTCCGGGGTCTATAGGTTGTGGTTACTTCCGAAACGACGAAAAATGTCTCAGTGTATGATGTCTATGGCAATCGTCCTTCTTCTTCTTCTTCACCATATGAAAATGAAGAAGAAGAAAAAGGAGCTGGGAGTTTAATTTCTTTGTTCTCCAATCGCGGTCGAACTTCCGCATCTTTGTCCAACTCAAGCGGCGGTTTGTGTTTTACAGCGATCGCACTGCGCGTTGTACCGCCCCTGATGTGAAGAGGAAGACGCGCGTGGAGAGGGGGCGATGCGCTTGAGAGCGCGAAAGCTAAGGCTCCCGTTCTGCAGAATATACGGCGTCGTCATCGTCAGCTTTGTGAGCAAAAAAAATCTCCGGAGAAGCGACCTAGTGGAGCCACCTTGGTCACATCAAATTGTAGCGTCATGAGACTCTACCCGCCGGATTCTGAGAAAACTAAACGCCGCGGCAGGTGGCAGTTAACTTAATGAAGGTCGAAAAATTGTTTTGCCAAGAGCAACTCTGGTCTTGAAGCCCCACTGATTGCAGCACCTTCCACCGCAAGACATTGGCACATCGCTTAATTAACCACTGCACCAGTGCGCCAGCATTCGTATGAGAACTGCCAGGGATCAGTGAATGTTTGGAAAATGACCTATTACCCATTTATGGGCATTAACCCATTAATGCCATAGCGTCGCTACCTTAAAGGGCAAATTAAGTGTCCCCTTTCGTCTTTCTCTTCTCCACGACCGAGCGCCTTGTTCGGTGACAGTCGCGAGTGGCTTTGGCTTTCTGTCCGGTCACGAGATCTGGTTGCGCCACCCCTACGCCATCGTAGTGGCCCCTAAACCCACCTAACGGGCCAGGAGCACCTTCGCCGCAAAATGCTGCGACAACAGGCGTCCTCTGTCTTCTGAGTCAAATAGAAAAAAAAATTGAAGCACGCTTCAGCTTCGCCATTAAGCGTGGAACGCGGCAGCGTGTTGCAGCGCTGCCAGGGAATCCACTTAACGCCATCGCCCGCTCAGCGTGACGCCTTGCCCGTTGGTCAAATCGTTCGGAGTCTCTAGGAGGCCTCTTAAAACAGCTCATTCGCCGCCCGAAGAGATCAGCAGCGGGATGTAGTGACGCTCTTTCCTGTATTGGCCGTTGTGTATCTCCGTCGGGATTCTGATTTTAGAGGAAAGGAAAGCCGCAGTAGCTGTCTCACACATAGATGGACGCATCAACCACGCTCTAAGAGAAGGGAGGAAGTTTGGAGTGAAAGATAAAAACAAAAAAAAGAGGCCGTAACGGAGATATGCGCCTCCATTGGCTTCCGATTCCTTGACCACAACAACGCACAGACGCGTACGTAACATGCGTTTGGGCACCACGGGTTCCACGACGTCGTAATTGTTGACATCCGCACAAAAATGACGCACGCAGCTCCGATCACCGCTGCTTGCCAGTCTGAAAACCGAATAGGTTACGAAGGGTTGCACCCAGGCTGCCGCCCGCAGGGACGAGACCATCGTGTTAGCACTGGGCTCCACACTCGGATCACTTGGCGTGTTGAAAAGTTTCCTGCCGATACAGCCAATTCATATCCAGAACCCCTGTGCGGGTATAGTCCAGGTTAAAATACCCCGGGTCACCGAAATTGCCGAAGCCCTCCACTACGGCGTCCCTCCGTAATAGCCTGAGTCATGCAGGAACGTAGAACTCCATAAATGCACACTCAAACACTGCAGAATACCGTAACAATACCACCTACCGTAGCTGAACGCAAGCTATTCGCATTTATTTTAATTTCTACAACGTGACAGCCAGTTTAAAAACTTTATGGTGTAAAATGCTATGGTTATCGGGTGTCGTTTCAAAGCTCACATGATTACTCGTGCACGCATCAGCTCACAAAGACGCATTACGAAGTCAACGTAAGTAAGTTCCTTTTAAGAGCGTTAGCTCGTATTCATAACGTTTCTCGATTTCTTGGGGTCTGCTACCATCAAGATGGCGGCCCCCATAGTAAATCTATATAACAACCCAATTGGTGATTGATTCGTGACGTCATTAGTATATCGAATTTGTGATTGGTGACGTCACTGATTTTGTGGCCTCATAACTGACTAGTCACATGTCTATGTTTACTCGCTTTTAACTCAGTAATTAAAAAGGGATCATAAAACAAATTAGATATTTGGAATCGTCTATATGAGTAGAGCAGGTTAGACACCAATATTGTCTAATTAAGTTAATATTTACTTATGGTTAGGCTTAACACGGCGGCCATGCCGTCAGCACTTGACAGCTCTCAATTTCATACCTAATGCCGACCGGGGACCTACCGCCTTGAGGGAGGGAAAAATAGCCCTCCAAAGAGTCGAAAAACTTTTTCGTACAAAATTGGTCAAAAATATCTGACTTCAAGGCGGTAGGCGCCCGCTCGCTGTAAAGAATAGAAAAGTAGCCTAATCACGTGGCAATACATCACATGGACGATAGACAGCGCTATCGAACAGCTAACGCTCGTTACTTCAACGTCTTTCAGACGGTGGCGGCATTTTTATTGACTCCGAACCGAGAAGCATTCGCAGCGTGTTCAACGCGTGCTGACCACGACACCCTAAATATCTGGGTTCGATTCCCAGTATCTCAACACGACTTTTTATTCGGAGGTTCACGTGTTACGACGTCAACGGCAACCACAACGGCCTCACCTTTTATGAGAGACGAACTTCTTAACGCTTCTTAACGGACACTTACAAGCGCAAAAAAAAAACACGGACAGAGAAAGAGACTTGGACAACACGAGCGCACGTGTTGTCCAAGTCTCTTTCTCTGTCCGTGTTTTTTTGCGCTTGTACCTGTCTGCTATGAACCAACTAGCCCAAAGATCTGTGCTCCTGAGCTTCTTAACGCTTCTTAAAGCGGCAGATCAAATTCTTGTTATCACTGACAGCATTTCGGGGTGTTAGCCGCTACCACCGAAAAGAAACGCCGTGTAAACACGCAACCTGGACGCATTCTAATCCATGAGAACGCAGCGTGCCACATAGCACGCCGTTGTCTGGAAGTAATCGACACCCACCGGTTTGCACTGTTGCGGCACCTGCCTTGCATTAGTCTTCGTTACGAAGAGGTTATAAACGCCAAATGCACACTGCGAAGAGAGAACAGTGATGAAAAGGCGTATGTAACAGTTTGCTCGCGACGCCGCGCAGATTTGCAGGCGAAAACATAAATAACAGAAGGGAGACAGTTGGCTCCCTGTGACGGCACGTGGCGCACTCTGTTGGCTAAGACAGAGTGCCGGCCGTCATGCTTCGCCAACTTTTGCATCCATGGTCAGAAAAAGAGAAACGGACCAACCTTGAATAGACCTTCGCTTCCGCAGGCTATCCTCATGAGATCACTGTGCCCCACTAGTTTTTTTTTTCACTCTTCTTAGTTGCATATTTTTATCTCGTGTCGGAAGGTAGCTGGAAGAAGAAATTCGGACACGAGCAATCGGCGTGCAGATCTCGCTCTTCCTTGCTCAGTTCCGTATTTGTGGTCTGTTGTCTCACGATAACCGATAACCATCGCCAGAGATAACCGTGTCCAGAGTGGAATTTGGAAAATGTATCTCTACAATTTGCACAATCTAGCATGAATCCTCTTGTTTCTAAAAGAGTGGCAGAATTTAGGGTGTAAGATGCGCACCCACTATGGGACGTGTCTTTCGAGGAAAGTACCGATACCCGTCCTGACACGGAAGGTTCTCAACCGAACAGAACATCAGTTTACCGCATGTAGAATTATTCAGAGAATCATTGTACATTAACCCACCGTTCTTACTACTTTCACTGAGAGCGAACTAAAATAACGACGAGTTCATTAGGCACATTTATTGTGGAACACATGTTACCCATGGGAGCGCCCATCATACTGGCGAAATATATCTTGCTTTTAGTCGATCCAAACGGTGCTGGACACTCACTAATTGCAACTTTCTTTGTCCTAAGGAAAATTTTCTTCACCCGTAAATTTTTGTTTCAACTACTCCTGGCATATTTCGGGCACGGTATCCTTCACTTCGGGGACACCCACAGCACGTATTTTGTCCAGAGAGAAAAATGGGTTTATTCAACCCTCTGCTCAGGTAGCCCTGCGCAGCATAGCTTCGAAATTTTAGAAATTGGATTATCGGGTTTTAACGTCCCAAAGCTACAAGACCTATGAGAGACGCCGTTGTGAAGAGCGCCGGAAATATCGACCACCTCTTTTTTTTTAACGTGTGCTGTCATCTCACAGCACACGGGCCTGTACAATTTCGCCTCCATATAAATTCGGCCGCCACGGCAGCGATCGAACCCGTGTCTTTCGGATCAGCAGCCGAGCGCCGTAACCACTCAGCTACCGCGGCGGTGCAGATTTTACAAAATAAAAGTAATTCTGATAAACTACAGTATATTGGACGCCTGGGAGAATATTAAAGGTGTTTGGTTTATTGGGGTTCAACGTCCCAAAGCGACTAAGGCTATGAGAGACGCCGTAGTGGAGGGCTCCGGAAATTTCGACCACCTGGGGCTCTTTAACGTGCACTGACATCGCACAGTACACGGGCCTCTAGAATTTCTCCTCCATAGAAATTCCAGCCGCCGCGGCCGGGATCGAATCCGCGTCTTAATATTAAAGGTGTGTTCGAATGAATGTGCCTAAATAATGATTAATACAACGATCTGCATCTGTGTCATAATTGCGCCTCTTGTAAGGAGTAAAATGAAGAGAATATCACTTGAAAGAAGTTTTTTTTTGCAAATGCGAAATTACATGATAAATCTCGCGGCTGAAGCGTAAAATTCATGTTCACAGCCCAAGGTTCTTTAAGGTGCACCGACGCTGCAGCGCACTGTAGTTTTTGCACACTACGGTAAGCAAAGAGACGCTGTACTCATGTATCTTAGATGTGGATGCCTTAAAGTATTTAGGATTTTATTCAGATCCGCCTTTATTAGTTTACACGGTCTTTTATTTTGCATAGGAAGAAAGCGGCGTTTGCCTGCGCCTGCTCTTTGCGAGTAGCACCGTCGATGTGTGCGATAAATGAGTACGTTTGCTGGCCGCTGAAAACACCAGCATAATAAAATCACAAATTAAGCAGTCGCTAGTGAATTGAAATGATGTTTGCTCTTGGGGGCAGGCATTGGTTGTAGCGCCGTGTGGTAGGGACTTAAAATGGAGTCAAAACCACTTTCTTCTTGCGATTACAAACCAGTTGTAACAGAAAACATGAAATGAAATACGTCTTTAGCACACAGTTGAAAGGAGCTTAGGAGCAGCGGCGATCCTATAGCCAAAGAATGAAATTGAAGACGGCCGATTATTCTGTACCTCGAAAACATCACCGCTATGAATTCCTCTGATCAACGCACGCAGCAGTCCAGTGTAAACCACCACGGTGCTGGCGCTGTGCTTTTTTGTCCGACTTATTAGTCGACGGGCCGCTCGCATGCCAGTTACGACAATCCCATCGTACCATAAATCTGGTACTAAGTGTCGGAGTGAAACAAGAAAATATTTGCACAACATTGCCCTTGAATTGTTTAATTTGTTTGCGTTAGTACTGACGTGAGTGCATCCATAAGCGAAAGCAACAGAAAAATACTCACCTCTGAAGGCCAGTTTGGTAACGATCGAGCTGACGAAGCGACTGATGTTTTTAGGCGCTCAGAACCAAGCTTAATTTATTTTTATAAACCTAAAGTCAAAACAAGTATAATTGTTTGCAGCTCAGGACGAAAGTGACGTTTGAAACAAGTTGAGAATTTCCATTTCGCTAGCGGAAGCACGTAGATATATGCATACTTGCATACGCTGCATACATTATATATGCGTACATACATGTAGCCAAGCATTTTTTCTCACTCAGCTTTGCAGTGGCACCTGCTGGTGGGATGTGCGGTTATGCCGACCGCGTCGGAGTTCTCCTCTTTTCGAGTTCGTTATTACGTCACCGCCAAATTGCTGCACACGCACACAGACGACGATGATACAAGGGAAGGTGGGCGACAAAGGCAAATATGGGCCTCACTTTCAGTTGGCTCGGTAACAGCGGCGCCGGCAAGGTGGGTTGATTGACCGTCGATAGTTCCCCCCAAACTCTGCTCGGATAAACTTCGATGCCGGCAATGACGGAGGCGTGAATGTGCCCGTGCGCGCATGCATCCACGGCCAAAATACTCTAGGATACCTGTCTATGAAGCAGATGTGAAGCGGTCGCCGACAAAACGATCCTGAAGTACGATCTCATAAATGAGCGTCTACAGAGGCGCTCCTGTATCATTAGAGTGATAACTCGTGTTATTCCCAGTGTTCCGTTCGCAACGAAATTATGCATTTTCAATAACCTCGTACTACTCATCGAGCACCGTGAATCAGTTCAGTCCACTTCACCCAGACACGAGAGACATGCGAACCAGTCGGGGGTTTGAACGTCAATTTTTAATGCGAAAGCATTACTAGGCTATGTTCGCGAGCTCGTGTTTCTAAAGCGTGTCATCAAAACGTGTCGGCAGTAGCTGTGGAGACTCTGAAGAGATAAATTCATACGAGAGGCTTTATTCTAAAGAGGATGATACAGTCATGCTACCAAAAACAAGAATTTTCGAAATCAGATGAATGGTTCATCAATTACAGCCCAAAATCTCCAAAAAGTAGACGGAGTTACGGCGGCGTGTGGCGCCAAATTTGAAACGCGGAAGTGTGAGAGCACGTGATCGGATGTGTGAGCGTAGCGAAACCCTAGCGACAATTTGAAAGCCCGAAATGGGTAGAGAGAGGCAATGATGGTTTAATGAATTAATTACAGAAATTAAAAATAGAAATGAAACAAGCAACGGATTACTGGTGAAGTAAGATTAATTAAGGTGAATTAAGAGTGAATTGAAGTGAAATCAGGAGAATTCAGGTGAATTAAGGGTGAAGTAAGGTGAATTACGGGTGAATAAGGGCAATATAAAGTGAATTATGGGTGAATTAAAGGCGAATTAATGTGTGATGGTGGCGAATTATTGGTGCCAAAGAGAGGCAAAGAGGGGCGACTAGTGCCGCGGAAGCGTCAATGCTTTCGCATTACTCCAGTGCGGGTTACCAGAGTGATCTCGAACATTTTATGCGAAGCATATTACTAGAGGTACACTACAGCCCTTCGCCGTGGTTACGCGCCGTGCACACCACGTGGTACAGTAACGTCACACCACGTGACATACCACGCGATACATGACGTCACGACAGAGGAAGACGGGGGTCCACCTCGCGCCGTCGCTGTGGTTGCACGCCTTGCAGACCACGTGGTACAGTGACGTCACACCACGTGACATACCACGTGACACATGACGTCACGACAGAGGAAGACGGGGGTCCAGCTCGCGCCGTCGCTGGGGTTGCGCGCCGTGCACACCACGTGGTACAGTAACGTCACACCACGTGACATACCACGTGACACATGACGTCACGACAGAGGAAGACGGGGGTCCACCTCGCGCCGTCGCTGTGGTTGCACGCCGTGCAGACCACGTGGTACAGTGACGTCACACCACGTGACATACCACGTGACACATGACGTCACGACAGATCGCCGTCACGCGCTGGGAGAGGGAGAACGATGCCATCGCACAGATGCCGGAATGTCCTCGAGCGGCATTCCCGCGCAATTCGAACGCGCGTTCACACTCGGTGTAGGTGAAATGCTCGCTCCACCGGGCAGGCAGACGCGGCTTCCGTGGCAATCCAGGCGCTCACCCAACGCGCGTCTCGGGGTTAGTCGGCGTTCCGCTGTAGCCATGCCGTTGTCTTCCCCCACGACGAAGGCTTCTAGTGGTTGTATTAAAATGACCAAGTATTCAACCAAGGAGAGCCATGTATTACCAAGCCTAGCCACCAATATGCTTCGCATCTGAATAGGCTTAAGCCTCAGCCATTTTTTTGTAACCCATTCGAATTTGTGTGGCTGTACTTCGATTCGCGTTCAAGGATGGCGCGAATTGCAGCGTTAACTCTGCGCTTAACATACTCGGTGGTCACTGTCATTATAGAGCGGCAGAGTTAGGCTTGCAGTATCATCAAGAACACCTGTGGCTTCTCACTATGGCAATGTGAAATTACGATATTTGCTAGAGCTGATGACGTTGGCCTATTCTTTTCTGATAAAACGCGAGTGCTGGAGGCATTGCGTGTAACTGAACAATTTTTTTCAGTTCAGGCGCGTCTGTTAATTTTAATAAATGAAGGGTTCTGGGTAGGCCACTGGGGAACAAAACCAAGATATTTTGACGGCATCAGATTGGATTCCAAAGCTTTAGAGTATTTGGGGTTTAATTTGCATCAGTATTGTAATACTCGGTCTCATTGGGATTCTCAGATATCGTTAGTTAGCCGACAAACCCAGGTTTGATTGGACAGGGAGGTGTCTCTATTCGCACCAGCACATGTTTGCAATACGTTCTTGGTTTCCAAGCGTATATATGTCATGTCGGTGTTGCATTCTGCAAAAAAATGTACATGCAATTCATGGAATTTTCGCGACTTTTTTGTGGCGCTCTAAACGGGAATCTATGCGTTGAGACAAATAGTTTCTTCCTCCGGATGCTGCTGGAGGTGGTCTTCAGCATTTGCTTCTTCATCATGCTCTTCCAAGATTTTTGTTGCTGCACTTGCTGCGTGTCCGATGGCAGCATCCAGATCACAGTTCCTTGGCAGCGCACTGCGCGGGTTAGCTATGGCAGTAGCACCCATGCGTAAAGACAATAACTATGACGCCATTCGCAGTCAAGCGCGAAGTGGTCGCCTCGTTTCGACGACAGCTCCATCTTCCCCGTTATTTTCAAGATCTTGCAGACTTCTACAGCATAAAAGCGGAAAAGAGCGACTTCTTTCTCTTCTGTTTATTGTGTCACTGGTTTCGTTTGGCGCGGTTTTGTGGAACGGAGTTCGGTAATCAGTCGCTAATAAATGTGATTACGCCTGAAGGCTGCACGACGAGACACAAGAAGAATACTCGAGTGACTTTTTGCTTGTCAGAGGAGTGAAAAGTGCTTTTCCCGGCGTGAAGAATTTACCGCGTATAGGGTGGAGTAGGAAGTGGCGTAATCAGCTTCAAAATTAAAATTAAATTTTTGCGATAGACCAGTAATTAAAAAGGAGCACACGGCTTCGAGGACGTAACAAGAACAAGACAAGGGTTGATTAGGGGGCATGAAGTTTAGACACAAGAATAAGGTAAAACATAGGCACTGTAGTTGTTTTAATTCAAGAAAAAATATCTGGTAGGCGCAAGGTATTTTCCTGTCACTTTGTCGAGATGAGAGCCCCAAAACCATCAAACCGACCTGAGTGGTCAAAATTACGCCGTGTGGTTAAGCGTAATTCAGAACAAGCAGAGAGCGGCGAATCACCACACGAAAGGAGGAATTGGAGAAAGGAGAGAAGACTGAAGGTTATGAAGCAAGTAGCCACTCATAGGAAGCGTTGGCCTTCATGTTTGTAGGTAAAGCTTTAATTTCGAAATAGACAAGGAGAGCGCAATGGATGAGACATGATGTAGGCTTACTTGGTCGAGCTGAGCTGCCATGTGTTGTTCATAATCAGGCGGGAAAGTCAGCTCAGTCAAGGGAAACAGGAGCTCATTAAGCTTTCCCTTCTTTTCGCTTGTGAGAGTTTTGAGGGATTTTGCCAGTCAGTTTGTGGTCGGGGTACGTTTTTGAAGTGTTCGCGTTTCATGCGCAAAAAAAAAAATGAAATGAGCGCGAACACATTTAAATATCAAAACATTTTTTTACTTCTACACTCTGCAGGTTGAATATTTTCTCCGCTCAATATTTTGTGCCTGAGGCGTTGTGTTTATAGAGGTGCTCTGGTGTACTTGGCCTTCCGAAGTCCAGCCAGCATTGTTCCTTCTGCACGAGGAAAGAAGAGGAGAAAAAAAAGAATAGCCGCGAGGATTTTCGTTCCGGCACGCGCACGCTGCAGAGCCGTTCTTTTGGGATGTGCGGTCATGCCCTGCGTTTCTCCCATAGCCATCCTCACTGGCCCTCTGCCCGCTGCGACAGAGGGACTGACGTGGCTACCGACTGCAACGGGCCTGGCTTGGCACGTTTTTACAGGAAGTTGGGTGCTCCCATAGCAACAGCGGCCATGCTGCAGCCTGTGCGAATCGTTCACCTGGAAGGACGCCGGCTGCCGAGCTCGCCCATCACTCCGTCACGGTGGTCCGGCGCTACGACAGCAAACTCGGAGGACAAGGAGCTGATGACGGCCGCCTGCACAGCCCTCCAGGTTGACGGCCACCGAGACCGCATGCACGGGAAGTGCACCCCACTTGGCAGTGCTGTGAGGCGTCCTTCCAGCTACCACCACGGCGATCTGACGTCGAAAGCTTCTCTGGTGAGTTTTGCCGACAGTCACGATTGTCGACAAATATCGAGATTTGTTTTGATTGTTTTGTACCATGGTTCTAGCCTTCCTTTCCTTAGTGCGTGCCTCCCGACTTGAAGGCGTCGGCCGAAACAAACCCGACCGAACGCAACGTTCTCTTCAATGCGCGGCACAACCTACCCTGATTTGTTCTAAGAATTTTCACTGCGCAGGCAACCTTTGAATGCCTATGGCTTGGTGCACACCATAACCGAATCAAGCCGCTTTGAACGGAAGCTTGGCTTGTGGCAGCTTTTCTCCGGCTCGGCTAATTATTAGTAAAAGAGTTCACTTGAGTCGTATGTAGCATAAGCAAACGCGCTTAGAATATAGGCTTATTTTGCAAATGGAGCTCTCGCATATACTCGATTCAAAACCAATTAAGAAACCACGCTTTGTAAAGATGCCTTATCGCCTTTAGGACTTGGATATGAAGCTGCCGCTTAGCTGTTTAACATGCATGAAGTATGTTAGGCATTTCGCCATTCTAAGTGTATGGAAGCCATCTCTCGCCAACCTCATGCAAGCTTATGCTGCGCTCAGCAGAGGTGCTTTCTGCGCTAAGAACCAAAATCACGGATGCGTGCTGGTTCAGCCAGTGTCACATGGTAGCAAAAATTTTTCGGTGGCTCATGGTTGAGTTCAAGCAACCGGAATGTGCTCAGTAGTTCAAAGGAAAATGACCTGAAAACGAGGAACTTGCACAGGAGTGCGAGCTGCGCACATTCGAACGCTCTCGCACGCCACAGAGGTCACGTGCGTTGTCAATGCCGATCAACAAGCCCTATGGCTGCTTTTCATGCGTTGTCATGCAATGCATCAAGACCGTGGACCGTGCTTTTTCACATATATTAATCAGAAAGCATGACATACCTCAGCCGTGTCCTATGATCTTGTCGGCAAAACGTATCCGCAAAATGTATGTCCTCACGATGATGTCCCTTCCTCCACAGGAATGTTTGTATAAATGTTTAATGATAATGAGTGATAAATTAGTGCTCTCACATGCCGTGATGAAGAATGATGTCGTCACACCGTTAATTAGTAAAATCGATTAAGAAGTTTTGGAACTAAAAAATGAGTTAATATTTAAGTTCAAAACAACGAAATCAAATCGATGACGTGATCACTAATGAGCGTTACTAATTACGTGAAGTAATTAAAGAGTTGCGGGAGAAAATCATTTAAAAAAACAAAGTCACGTGTAAAGGAGATTTTGCGATACAAAACGACATGGCAAGATTACTTGCACAAAATAAGTTATGAGTCACGGTAATGCCGTCAAGGCAACGCCACGTTGTACGATGACGCATATTTAGAGAGCCGCCGCGGTGGCTCAGTGGCTATGGTGCTCGGCTGCTGGCCCGAAAGATGCGGGTTCGATCCCGGCCGCGGTGGTTGAATTTCTTTGGAGGAGAAATTCGAGGCCCGTGTACTGTGCGATGTCAGTGCACGTTAAAGAACCCCAGGTGGTCGAAATTTCCGGAGCCCTCCACTACGGCGTCTCTCATAGCCTTAGTCGCTTTGGGACGTTAAACCCCATAAAGCAACCAACCATATTTAGAGAGTGAACATCACACGAGAGTTGTGTCACAGCCGCTCCCACGTGCAGACAGGATAGAGAACGAGTGATGCGTCAGCTGAGTGATGCGTGCGCCGAAAAATTCCAACGAACCAAAAATGCGTCCACCGAAGCGACGACGCTGGTTTGAGCATCGGATATCGCAGGTGCCGAAGTAATCCCAGTGATGTCACCACAGGATGAGCTCAATGGGGAGGGAGTATTCGCGAATATATTCATGAAAATTTTGAGCAACGGTCAGTCTTTCAGCATTCCGGGGGGCGTCATGGCATTTCTCTTTGCATATATAGCGTACACTTTTTAGTCCATTTGTAGGCTAACTTGCGACAGGGGTTCCGACCTATGACATAGGCACATTCGATTGCACGTTTTTTGAAACTACATTTTCTCTTAGGGTGTGGTTGAGGTGTTCACCGAGATGTAGAGATGCGAAGTTGGAGGCTAACTCAAGGCAGGGGTTCGCAGCGATGACGTATGCAACTTTAGTTGCATGCTTTAATGCGCGGTTGAAGTATCCACCAAATGTCAAGATTTGGCAGCTACTGCCCCGTTTCCTTTCCTCAAAAACGGTTCCTTTCCTCAAAATACATTTTTTTCGCATTTATCCACGTAAGCGGACTTAAGTGCACTCAGAATTTTTCTTCTTCCCTCAGCGTGAAGCAAGACACCGTCGGCTCCCATTCCGATGTTTAACCACTAGTGGTTACAAGCTAGCATGTGACGGATGACTGGAAAAACTCAGCGACGTAGCATTGCGTACACACCCGGTCAATTCTTTAGCAGTATTGTGCGACCGTAGGTGGACCAGGGGTGGCCAAGTACTATAGTTTGGTTTGGTTTATTGGGGTTTAACGTACCAAAGCTACTCAGGCTATGAGAGACGCCGTAGTGAAGGGCTCCGGAAATTTCGACCACCTGGGGTTCTTCAACGCGCACTGACATCGCACAGTACAGGGGCCTCTAGAATTTCGCCTCCATTGAAATTCAGCCGCCGTGGTCGGGATCGAACTCACGTCTTTCGGGTCAGCAGCCAAGTGCCGTAACCACTGAGCCACCACGGCGGGGCCAGTACTATAGGGGAAGATGTCATTCTGTACGACGGCAACGAAGCTGACATCCTGATTATGTACTAGGAAATGTAGCTTTCGTAGTGCACCAAGTGTAGAAGCTATTTTGCCCACTTTTATTTCTGGAAGCCAGAAAAGTTGGAATTGTCAGCGGTATTTCTTGGTGAGAGTTGGCAACATTGCGAACGGAGGACGTTGCATACTCTAGAAAAGTATGTGTCGGGGGAAAAAAAAACTTTGATAACCACAGTAATGAGAAATTGTGAGCGCTTAGTGAAAAAAAAACGCAAAAAATGTGCAAAGCACATAATAAAAGTTTAGGATCACGAACAGAGCAGCCCGTCAGCAATGGTTCTTAGAGAAATTTTACTCTACTCTGCTAAGCGGAAGAATTACCGAAGACACTTTGGAAATTGTAAACTGTGCTTGGCGAAAGCCTTGCGGTCAACCCACTGCCGCTTCCCCGAAGCGCTTGGCGCGGAATCACTGGGCCGCTTCGGAGCCATGCGTTTCACTCACTCGACGGCAACGAGACGACTGGCGAAGGAGCTGCGGTGCAGCTGCCGCCGGCGACGCGCGCGCGCTCGTTCTACCCCTACTGTGTGACGTCAGGGTTGCTATGCACAGCTGCGCTACCCACCGGCGCGACGGTTGCTGAGGAGGGGAGGAAGTTGCGACGCTGCGTGGAGGAAAGGCCACAGTTGACCAATGTCTTATCCGGTGGCGGGAAAACCTTCCGGCTCAACTTGTGATTTGTAATGCCACGTTTGAGAGAGAGAGAGAGAGAGAGAGAGAGCAATTTCCCACACTGGTCCCTATAGCAGCCTCATATCGGACAATTACGCCCATCTCGCCCAACACATGGACAATAAGGGCGACGACGACTGGCCTCAGTATAGAGCGGAGTGTAAGACAGTTACTGTGCCTTTCATTTCCCCGAAAACTATTTCAGAGCGCAGCTGTTTGGCGCCCGTTTCGGCGTTTCGCGCCGTCGCCGTTGCCGTCGCCATTGTTCGTTGTAACGAGCAGTGGACACCTTAGTCGCGCTTTAAGCTGCGAAACGAATGGAGAGGGAGCTTGGAAAGCAGAGGGTAAAATTCGTAAATTGGTTTTTGAGGAACGGAAATGGCGCAGTATCTGTCACACACATTTCGGTGGACGGCTGACCAGAGGGAAGGCGCATAACTGCCCTCTTGGAACAGTGAACACCTCAATTGGCATGATTCCAGCGATCGGAAGGAGACCGCGAGCATGGACGGACACCGCCAGCATGGATAGACACCGCGAGCATGAGAAATTAAAGGCTTTCGCCTTAATATACCGCAGAATTGTTTTTTGCATTGCAGTGCATATTCGAGGTGAAAAATTTGCCACGCTGGCTTAGTTCCGGTTTTGCAAAGAACTTGTCCTCATCGACGCACTGCAATCTTTTTTTTACTTTCTTCTGAAAGAGATTCTATCAGCTAGCACACGGAAGACAAATGTGCAACATTTGCTGATTATTGTCAAGTGTGCTTTCGTCCTGTAATATTGCACGTCATTGAACAGTACTTTGCTGCACCCTATTTTTGCCGCGAAACTGAAGTTCCTCTTTTCGGAAGCGGGTGTTAGCTACAAGGACATTGTTTGCGTCTTTCCAGGGTTGCAATACACGTGGTCTCGTAATGTGTCTCGTGCAGCCAGCGGCCCAGGCTCGGCTCACCGATGTACGGGGAGACGCGCCTGCACTGCGCCGCCGCACGGATCTCCACCTGCGGCGTGGTGGTTCCGCAGAAAGCAGCGTCGGCTCAGCCGACGACAACGTGCACCTCACGCCTGGAGGTGCACGGGCACTGAGGACGCTCGGACGAAGCAGGCGGAACCGCGTTCGCGGCTCGCGGCTGCCCTGCTGCTGCTGCTGTTCATCTGCGCCTCGGTGAGCTTAGCCTCACGTACGCTCACCTTAATGGATACTGCTTCACATTGTTTCAACACAAAAGGACAGAAATAATGACAGGGAGCAACCCGACGAAGTGCTTTCCATCTTGCACAACCTATAGGCAGGATACGGAGTAGCTCTTGCGCGATCCCGTTGCCTCGAAGACACAACAAGTGAATGCGTGTATCTTAAGCACATCCCAAAATGAGCGGGGTGGTTTATCGGACTGAGCTTCTTTTCTGTCCTTTTAACATTGTTTTCGTATCCTTAAGGTGCACGTTAAAGAACAACAGGTGGTCGAAATTTCTGAAGCCCTTCACTACAGCGTCCCTCATAGCCCGAGTCACTTTGGGATGTTAAACCCCTACAAACCATAAACCTTAAGGTGCATGTCGCTGCGTGTTTTAAGGCACCTTGATCATTTTTCAGAGAATGGCACACATCTTCATATTTATAATGAAGCGATCTCGTCCTGCATGGTTTTATAGATGTTTAAATTCAAAACCTTTCGGATTGAACTTACTCATTTGGTACCCATGTCTTATGGACCCTACGTTTAACCTTCTTGCACATCCCATTCTGGTTTCCTGCAGACTTACTGTATGCGTTTATTTCTTTTCCTCCTCTGTGAATCAACGCATGTCTGCTCAAAATGTCCGGCGCTTTCAACCCCACTTCCTCATGCTTTCTTCCCACAATATTTTTTTGCCGTTAGCTTGCTCAACCCGAGTCTGTTCCTCACCTCCTGCACAGTTTGTTGTTCTGCCCTTAGCACCCAAGCCTGATCTCTCAAAAGCTTGTTGGTTTACTTTTTGCTCCAATAGCACTTCTATCACTGAGCGAAATATGCCGTGCTGAAAAGTATGCCCTGACGCAATTACTCGTTCCCAGATAATCAGCACTAGTTATCAGGAATTTGAGACAACTGCTACCTAGCGCCGCAAAGTATTGCAGCCCATGCAGCTTCAAGGGAAAATTCGTGCATTTGGTAGAATTATTCGTAAACATAAAAAATAGCTATTAATTTGATGCTAAGTTTGGTCTGAGCAACAGAAAAATTCTCCAGAATTCACATTTTCACAACACGGTGAGTTCCATCTCGTGCTGAAAGTTATAAGGCAGGCATCTCGCTAGCTCTCGTTGTGATGCTCAGTGTCGGTCTAATTTCTTCTTTTTTTTTCGGACGTTTCCTTTTTCTTTTTCGCAGTTGCGTGCGCGGGGGTAGCGAAAGTGTGATTCGCCACACTTCCTTTCGAGCTGATGCGCGGAAAGGTCTGAAAGGGTGCACCACATTTGAGGCGCTCGTATACCACTTGCATCTCAACCCGTCCTTTCCTGCTCCACGTGCAGCCAGTTGCACCTCTACGTTGTCGATACTACTCCGCTTCACGCTATTCATACGGCAAAGCATATGGATTCTTCCCAGATCGCGTATATGCATATGGTGCTTTGAAAATATGTTAGTATAAGTTAGCATCTTGCTTAGATAGGCGAGCAGCACGCCTTGCGGGTGTTTTCGATTTAATTATGTTGGGTTGCTTGAAGAGAATAAGAGGGTCCTCAAGGACACCTTAAATTGCCGAGGATGCTGCTGAGTGCTCATTATACAAGGATCTGCTTCGGGTTAACCACGTCAGTATGATTTCGATTCGCATGCACAAGTTTTCCCCTCCACGCAGAGTTCCTGAGCTGTTGGCGATGCAGAATTTCATGCGTTCTGTCCAAAGCAGCCTCTAGAACCAATTAGATTTCGGTTTCTCACGTTAGTGGTCTAGGCATCACCTTGCCACTAAATGCGCTGTGACAAGCGCCTTTTGCTTGTTACGGCTCCGGCCTGAGTTATTCTTAACTCGAAACAGTTCACGAAATCGCCCTGAAGGAGAGCGCTCTCCCGAAGGGATCACAGCGCGCAAAAATGATGCTGTGGAAAACTAATAGCTACTTCAATATTCTTTTTTTTATAATAATTGCTGGCATAACGTTCAAACGTTGGGTTCACATGCGAAATGGTTGGCAACGTATTTAAGGGATTCGAGACTTAAGCTCCGCGTATAAGGGCACGTTGCGTTAGCGTTCATGGCTCCCTGTAGCGGTTGTGGTTCTTGGCTGCAGACCCGAACGACGCTTGTTAGATCTTGGCCGCAGGGGTCGAATTTCGATGGAGGCGAAATTCCAGAGAGCCGTGTGCTGTGTGATGTCATTGCATGTTAAAGAACGCCAGGCGGTCAAAATTTCCGGAGCACTCCACTACGGCGTCCTCATAGCCTGAGTCGCGTCGAGACGTTAAGCCTCCTGAACTATACTAAACGTTCTTTTCTTAGAACTCTTCCACTCTGCAATATACGTGCACAATGTACCTTTTCTAGACACACTCATGTAGTACTCGCTGCGCTTCACAGGAATTACAAGGCCACAGTATAGCGTCCCACATAGACTCACGTTTGAAAGGCTCGCGCGCCATCTTTTGGGGCGGTGGCGCACGTCAGATAGCGAGGGTTTTGCGATGGACGCTGCATGTCGGCGTCGGCATGTCGGCGTGAAGCAAAGAGGATATGAAACGCTAACAAGGACTTAGCTTCTCGCTTGATAATTACTTCCGTAATTAGAGCTTCTCTACTTAAACAGATACTTATTAACAAACACTCGTAAGATGCCACATTACTTGAAAGGCCACACGACATACTAATGCTACAGAAATGTTCCTTCTTCTCCTAGTCGGTAGCGTGCGTTCATGGAGTCGGAAGTGTCATGGATTCGAATCCCAACTTAAATATATGAAGGTTCTCTTTACGCGAAGCAAGATACTTTCTAAATATCCGTCCTTTTACGGATGCGCGGACCCGTAAATAACGTTAAAAGTTCAGTTGTGTAGTGTTTTCATCCCAGATATCAAGCCTAAGTCACGTTGGGACGTTAAACACCCATCAACCACGTATATTTTTCAGGAACAGTTCCACAAAGGGCTCCACCTGCTTCCAGCCGCTTATGATTTTTGGCCGCAAACCAAAATTCACATATATGATCAATCGCAATTCCACGGAGCGCCGCCACCGTGGCTGCTGCATAAGAAAAAAAAAATGGCTGGTGCTTAGCTAAGGCTAAGCCTAGATATCTCGAAGCGAAAAGCTGCGGTGATGCTTATGGTTTAGCTTATGGTTATACTTTATGATCACTTCTGTATCGGTAGTATCACTCTCTTCTCCTTCCATGTTCAATGCGCACGCCTATTCTTGCAAGCGGTTATATAGCTGGCCTCCGCGATAAACGCGCGCTTGCGGCGAACGTAAAACGATCAGTCATAGCGCGCAGCAGCGTACGCCTGTTCTATGGGCAAGCGCGCCTTATATACCCCTCCTTTTAAATGCGCACTGCGCACGGCTACGGCGAAAGGTTTTACGGTGGCGATCAGGAGAAGCGGCGGCGCACATGCGCAGAAGCCTGCGCCGTGCGTGACGCCACTCGTGCTCCGACATACGCTGGCTCACGCGAAGCGCGGTGTTGACTAGCGTAGTGAAGATTTTCGCTTCAAAATACAACCCGCCGACAGAAATGTTGAGAAGGAAGACTTATCGACTACGGCGGTTGTTCCAAGGGTCGCAGGCTGTTATTTCCGCAGTTGATTTCAGAATATTCTTTGTGCAACCACAGGGGCCTTGACTATACATGCAACGATGCAGGCACCGTTCTTGACTGCACTCCGGCAGTCTTTGTAACCAGAGCGGCCTGTGTCTGACTGCTGCGACCTTTGTAAGCCAAGTCGCTAATTCAGCAACAAGCCCTCTTCTTTCTTTTGTGTGTACTGCGCAGGAGGTCGATCGCCTGGGCGTTCTGACAGTTCACGACGGGCCTGGACTGGCGCCTTGGGTGAAGGCGGTACTCTGGGCGTTTTCTTTTATTAATTTTTGTTACATGTTAAAAAACGCGAGTTTCCAATCGTAACCAAAGCGAATAAAATTGATGTGATCAGGCATTAACAGCTTTTGTACTTTATTTAAGGATGTAACATTTTGTTGAGAATTAACAACTTTGATTTGATAGACTAACGTCATTACACTTTAACCCCATTTTTCGGACCTCCCTGTTTTCGGTAACATCAAATCAAAGTAGTTTTAATAGCTTCGATCCGAACCTGTCGATAAAAAATTCGCTAAAAAGAGTTTTTGTGCTTCAAAAGAAAACTACACCTACGCCAATTTCTCCACAGAACGTCGCCACTGGCTGTTGAGGTACTGGGCGCAAATACCGCACGAGTCGAGTATGAAATTATCCGCATTAGAAGTTGACTGCCATTAGCCGAGAGTCTTCTCCACTTCTTTTTATTATTTATTTACAATACCCCTAAGGGCCCTCGTGCGAGGGTATTACATAGGGGGGGGGGGGGGGGCGATACAATCATAAAAATATGGCACAGGAATTTGAACAAAATACACGTAATAATGAATTAAAACTAGTAATGTACAGAAATAATAACAAACAACGCAGAATAAAATACTCAGTAAATGCACTTAATACAACAAAAATACCAAATCTGTTAGTCCATGGTTTGCTTTAACGAATGCTGAAACGATTGTGGGTTAACCTCAATAGCTATGTGTGATGGCAAGTTATTCGAATCTATTATAGTGCGAGGAATGAATGATTTCGCGTAGAGCAATGAACGGCATGCGATGCGTTTTATTTTGTTAACGTGGTCACGGCGAGGAAAGACTGCAGGGTGTGGCAAAAAGAAGTCGTCGTGGAGGGTGGGATGGTGATACAGTTTGTGAAGCAAGGTTAGGCGAGCGAAATGGCGTCGACATGATAGCGGTTCCAACTCGGCACGTTGTTTTAATGCTGTGACACTAGTGAAGCGTGAATAATCTGAAAAGATGAAGCGAACAGCACGGTTTTGCAGGGATTCAAGGTTGTTTATGATGTAAGCTTGATGAGGGTCCCATATGGCAGAAGCATACTCAACTTTCGGGCGGATTAGCGTGATGTAAGCAAGTTTTTTTAAATGTGAAGGCGCGTGTTTGAGATTATGCCTAAGAAGGCCGAGTGCGCGATTTGCTGATGCTAAGATTGTGTTAATATGTGTTAGAATTCCGCATCCATTCAGAGAATTTCAGTCCTACGAATAAGGAAAACATCTATGGAAAGAAAATACTTAGATGTCACAAACTGGTATCATTCAAACACTTCGCTGGCGAACTCGGTGGCGCCGCCACACCTTGGGTGCGTGACTTCAGTATATCGTTTTTTGCGCTTGCGCTTCCGATCTAAAAGAAAAAGCTGCTGGCTATTCCCTGCTGTGAGCCGCGTCATGAACACCAATGTACGCACCAACGCTTGGCCTATGCAGATGGACGTTAGCGTTTAGGATGTAATCTTCATCACTGGCTTGACACTACTTTTTTTCTAGGACTCACCACTCAGTTCTGCCCGTCAGCTGTTTTATTATTGAGTTCTTGAGTGCGCCTCCAATAATAATAATAATATATAAATAACCCCCACGGTGGCTCAGTGGTTTCGCTGCTTGGCTGCTGACCCGAAAGTCGCGGGTCCAATCCCGGCCGTGGCGGTTGCATTTCGATGGAGGCAAAATGCTAGAGGCCTGTGTACTGTGCGATGTAAGGACACGTTAATGAAGCCCAGGTGGTTGAAATTTAATGAGGCCTTTACTACGTCGTCAATCATAGCCTGAGTCGCTTTGGGACGTTAAACCCCCAAAACCAAAAATCATCATTAATAAAAAATTTCCCTCCTAGCATGCTTATTCCGGATTGCACTGTTGGTTTTTGTTGTAATGATGTCCTAAAATCTCTACGGTCACGCATATGTTTCCATGAATCTGGGAAGGTAGCTGCTTCACCCATTAGTCGCCTCACTGAATTGTTTGAACATGTGAAACAGTTCTGCACGATTCACTATCAGGTCTCTATGATGGGGAGGGGTGTCTTCAACACTAAATGGACTGTACTAAAGAAGAAAGTGCAGGTTCATAGGCTGCAAACGGATAACACTTCCCCAGCTTTCAACATTAACTAAACCATTTCGTCGCACAACAACGCTCTGATTTCTTGAAACAAAAGTGCCGCCGGAAGGAACGCTTGGTAGGTAAAATCCGATGTTGCGCTGGTTATTTCGATGCCGCTCTGGCGTGGAGGAAACAACCTCGCTATTTTCTTTACTTTTGGATTGGTTACTGCTAATCAATCCAAAACATTCGACAAAACTGCTTGCAAAAATGGTAGTGTAGCTCCGTTTATGGCAGCTGTAGCGGTGGGAGTCGACCTTTGCTACCTCTCAACGAACTGACCGATTAAAGCAAATAGTCAAACGATTGGAAAACGAGATCCTTTCATATTACTGATCCCGGAGTACAGTACCACAGACAGCGTATTTTGGAGATTTCCTGCAATTCAAATCTTCGTTCCCTGAGTGCACTCCTCCCGACTTCAAGCTGTTGGCCGAAACACACCCTTCAGAACGCAATGTACCCTTAACTTCGCGACGCCACCTACCCTGATTTCTGCTCAGATTTTTCACTGCGCCAAGTTTCGAAACGAAGAAGCAGGTTGTCTCTGGATGGCTACTGCTCGCTACACACCAGAAGCCAATAAGGCCATTACTGACGCTTTGAACTAAAGCTTGGATTGTGGAAGCTTTTCTCCGGCTTGGCTAATTACTTGTAATAGGGTTCTCTTGAGCAGTATGTATCATATGCAAACGCGCCTCGAATACCAGTTTGCAAATGGAGCTCTCGCATATAAGTTATTCACAACCAGGTAACAAGCCACGCTCTTTGGAGATGCCTTTCCGCCGTCAAGACGTGGCTGTGAAGCTGCCACTTAGCTCTTCAACATGGATAAGTATGTCAGGCATTTCGCCATTCTAAGCCGAAGGAAGCATTCTCTTCTCAACCTTATGCAAGCTTACGCTGTATTCATTCAGCAGAGGTGCTTTCTGCGTCAAGAACCAAAATGACGGATGTGCGCTGGTTCAGCCAGTGGCTCACGGTACAAAAAATATTGCAGTGGCTCAACCTTAAATTCAATGAACCCGAACGTGCTCAGCAGTTTGGAGAGAAAGGACCTTAAAACGAGGAATTAGCGCAGGAGTGTGAGCTGTGCACATTCGAACGCTTTCTCGAGCGCCAGACAGATCACGTGCGCCTGTCAGTGCCGATCGCCAAGCCCTGTGGCTGCTTTTCATGCGTTATCATGCACTACATCAAACCCGTGGATCGTTCTTTTTACATATATTAGTGAGAAATCATTACACAGCTCGGCTGTATCCGCAGGTCTTGGCCGCAAAATGTCTCCACACGATGACCTCACTCCAGATGAATAAATGTGTGAAAGGTTAATGACAATTATTCATAAATTAATCGTTACATGCCGAGATGATGAATGAGGTCTTCACACCGTTAACTAGTGAACACAATTAACATCATAACTAATTGGCGTAACTAAGTTAGTATTAGTGGGTCACGAGGCAAGATTAGTTTCAAATCGAAAGTCAATTCTCAAGTTGATGACGTCATACAAAAGCCATGAGAATATTACTTGTAAATATCAGTTATGTGTCAAGGTAATGACGGCACACCAATGTCATGTGATATGATCTGCGATATTTGGAGTTATTACGTCACGCCAAAGTCACGTTACAGGATGACGCAAAATTAGAGTGATGACGTCACACCAAAGCGGTGAACTCACAGAGTGGTTACAGTCCAGCATGTGACGGACGACTAGAAAAACTCAGCGACGTGCCGTTCGCGTACACACCCAGCCCATTCTTTAGCAGTATCGCGCGATCTTAGGTGGACCTGGGGTGGTCCAGTATTATAAGAAAAGCTGTCATTCTTTTGTAGTGCACAAAGTTTAGAAGCTTTATTGCCCAGTTTTATTTGCAGAAGCCAGAACGGTGGAAACATCAGCGCTACTTCTTTGCGCGAATTGGCGACATTTCAGACGGAGGACGTTGAACACAGCACCAAAGTACGTGTGGGGAAAAAAAAAGTTTATAACGGGAATAACGGTAAATTCTGAGCGTTATGTGAAAAAGGGGGAAAAAACTGTGCAAAGCGCTTAATAACATTATGGTATCACGAACACAACAGCTGATCAGCAATGGTCGTGAGAGCAAGTTTACTCTTCTGTGACATAAGACAGAAGAAACACAACATAGGGAACATACGAAAGCATCTTTTTTTGCATTGCAGTGCATAATCGAGATGAAAAATTTCCCACTAAGGCTTAGCTCTGGTTTTGCAATGAACTTGTGCTCATCGACCCACTTCATTTTCTTTTACTCTCCTCTAAAAGATTTTGTAACAGATTCTATCAGCTTGAAGACGGAAGAGAAATGCGCAACATTTGCTAATTATTGTGTGTTCTTTTCTCTTCCAATAATACGCGTCCTCAAATAGAATATTTCTGATAATTGAGAAAATGACGACTGCCTGCGCCCCATTTTCGCCGCGAAAGTAAAGTTCCGCTTTTAGGAAGGTAGTCTTGGCGACGCAGGCATTGCTTGTGCATTCCCGGTGTTACTGTACACGTTGTCTCGTAACGTGTCTCGTGCAGCCAGCGGCCCTGGCTCGGCTCACCCGTGTACGGGGAGTCAGGCGTCTGCACTGTGCCGCCGCACTGACCTCCACCTGCGTCGTTGCGGTTCCGCAGAAAGCAGCGTCGGCTCAGCCGACGACAACGTGCACCTCAGAGTTTGAGGTGCACGTGCACTGAGAACGCTCGGACGCTGCACGCTGAACCGCGTCCGCGGCTCACGGCTCTGCTGCTGCTCCTGCTTCTCACTTCCGTCTCTGTGAGTTTGGCGTCTCGCACACTCAAAATAATTGACACTGCTTCTCATTGTTTCAATACACACTCGCACGAATCGTGACAGGGAGCAACCCAGCAAAGTGCGGCCCCTTTCATCCTGCACATTTTATATGGAGTGTAAAGAGTAGCTATAGCGCGATTACGTTCTCACGAAGGCACAACAGGTGAATGCATGCATCTGGAGTGCATGCCAGTTGAAGGGGGATGGTTTATCGGACTGAGCATCTTTTCTACTCTTTGAACATTTGTTTCTTAGCCTTAAGGTGGAGATCGCTGCGTGTTTTAAGGCACCCTAATTATTTTCCAGACAACAAAGCACGTCTTCATTTTTATCACGAAGCGTTCCCTTCCTGCATGGACCTATTTATTCCCATTTCTATGGCTGTTGAAATTCAACACCTTTCGGGTTGAATTTACGCACTTGGTGCCCCCTCCCATTTAGACCCAGCGTCTAACCTTCTTGAACATCTCATTCTGGTTTCCTGTAGACTGTCTGGTAAGTGTTTTAGTTATTTCCTCCTCTGTGATTCACCGGACATCTCTTTAGCAGTCTTTCATTTTCAGCCCATCTTCGTCAGCCTAGGCGGATTTGCATCATCGTTGGCCTCATCACCCTTGCGTCTCTTCTGGTGTTAAGCCCTGATCTGACAATTTTTTAAGTACCGTACGATCTCAGTGCATGTTAAATGATCGCAGGTAGTCGAAACTTCCAGAACCCTTCCCCCACAACAGCGTCCTCATAGCTTTGGGACGTTAAACCCCCATCAACCATGAAAATTTTTCAGAAACAACTCTACCAGTGGCTCCTTCTGCTTCGAGCCACTTATGATTTTTGGTTTTGGCCGCTAACAAAAATTTACATAGCTGACCACTCGTACAGCCGGCCAAACCATTAGCTGGCGTGCGCGACGGCCGCTTTTTCTGTGCTCCTGCGCTTTGGGATGAAGCAGACATGCGGAAAGCTCAATATTAAGCACGAGCTTAGTGAGCCTGTTCTTAAATTTGATATTTTCGCAAGTTTGCTCCGTCATAAGCTACAGGAGCACAGAAAACGCGGTCGTGACGCACGCCAGCTGAAGATTTCGCCGGCTATACCTCTACGGAGCGCAGCCACCGTGGCTGCCGCGATGTAAAATGCAACCCGTCACCAGCAACGTTCAGGAGCAATCCTTATCGACTACCGCGGGTATTCCATGGGTCGCAGGCTTTATTTCCGGAGGTGATTTCAGAATGTTCCTTAAGTAACTACAGTGGAACTGAGGGGAATTAAAACTATTCAGGCAATATTCTTGACGGTGCTCCAGCAGCCTTTGTGACCTGAGTGGCCTGTGTGTGACTGCTGCAACCTTTGTAAGCCAAGTCGCTAATTCAGCAACAAGCACTCTTCTTTCTTCTCTGTCTACTGCGCTGGAGGTCGATCGCCTGGGCGTTCGGACCGTTCCCGACGGGTCCTGGACTGGCGCCTTGGGTGAAGGCGGTACTCTGGGCGTTTTCTTTTATTACTTTCTGTTACACGTTAAAACACGCGAGATTTGAATGATAGCCTAAGCGAATAAAATCGATGCCATCAGGTATTAAGGGCTTTTGTACTTTTATTCAGTGATGTAACGCATTTTGTGGAGATATAGCAACCGTGATTTATTAGGATAGCGTCACTCTTTTTAACCCCAATTTTCGTGCTATTCAGTTCGTGGTAACAGAAAATCAAGGTACCTTTCACAGCTTCGATCCGAAATGTGAATAAAGAAGTTCTCAAAAATCTTTTTACTTTAACAGAACACTGCACGTACGCCAATTTCTCAACAGAACGTCGCCGCTGGTTATTGAGTCACTGAGGGCGAATACTATTTAGTAGAGTGTGAAATTCCTCGCATTAGAAGATTGCTACCATTGGCCGAGAGCTCATTCCGGGAATTTCAGTCCGAATAAAGAGGGAAAACGACAAGGGAAAGAAAATACTTAGACGTCACAAGCTGGTCTGGTTCAAAAGCTTCGCTCCCGAGCACGATGGCTTCGCTAAACCTTGGCTTCGTGTCTGCGACTTCATTAATAATAAAAAAATAAAGGGCCGCCGCAGTGCCTCAGTGGTTATGTGCTTAGCTGCTGACCCGAGAAACGCGGGGTTGATCCCAGCCCCGGCGGTTTAATTCTGGTGAAGGCGAAATGCTAGAGGCCTGCGTACCGTGCGACGTAAGTGGACGGGGAGGAACCCCAGGTGGTTGAAATTTCCTGAGGTCTTTAGTAGGTGTCCCTCGTAGACTGAGTCGCTTCAGGACGTTAAACCCCCATAAACAATAAATCATGAATAATCAAAAATTTTCCTCATAGTATGCTTAGTCCGGCTTGCACTGTTGGTTTTTCTTGGAATGATGTCCCAAACGCACGACTTTCACATTTATGTTTCCAAGAATCTGTGGCGGTAGCTTCTTCAACAGCGCGTCGCCTCGGTGAACTCGTGTAGAACATGCGAAACACCCTCTGCATGATCACATATCAGGTCTTTATAGTGGGGAGGGGTGTAACACCGATAACACTTGCCCAGCTTTCAACATTAACTCAAATATTTCGTCATACAGCGACGCTTTGATTTCATGGAACAGGAGTGCTGCCGAAAGGAACGTTTGGTATGTCGAATGCGTCGTTGCGCTCCTTATATCGGCACCGGTCGGCCGTGGAGGAAACAACCCCGCTATTTTCTGTTATTTTGGATTGGTTACCCCGCATCAACGCAAAATGCATTCGATAACACTATTTGCTAAAAATGTTAGCGTAACTGCTTTTATAGCAGCGGCTGCGACGGGAGACGATCTTTTCTAACTCTCCAGAAACTGGCGGATTAGTGGCAAAGATTCAAATGATTGGAAAACAAAATTCTTTTAAATTATGGCCGCTGGAGTACAGTACCACAGATTGCGCATTGCGGACATTGCCTGCAATTCACTTAATGGAAAAAGATTAAGAATAAATGGTATGAAGCTTTATCAACTCCAAAAGCCACATTTCTCGTAAATCACAGGTTCACGTGGATGACATCAGCACACATGGCACACATGACCGAAGAGAGCAGGCAGTCTTTCACGTAACCCATGCCCAACGTAAGACCCCACTTGCAACAGTTAACTCCTAAAAACAGCAATTATTTTGAGAAACAACAGCCTCAAAAAATATGATGTGGTTTCGCTCTGGTTAAACCTGGAGTGACGCGATAGGTACTGCTGGCCGAGTGGACTCCCTCAGTCAAATTGAATGTCACGCTTTCGCCGCTCCGTTTCGCTGGGCGTTTTTTCTTCTTCATCCCTGGACGTGGATTGTTTATCTCCCTCCTCTCCCCCTCCCCCACTCGGTTACGCCGGCGCGCCGCCAGCAGCTGCTCGGCACCACGTGACCAACGGCGTGACCAGCCACGGCACCGCTATAGTGCCTAGAATATACTGGCCGCATTTGTTTTTCCAGTCCCGGACTACTTGCTGGCAGGTCTCGGCTTCCGCTCGGACAGGAAAAGCGTCATGGTCACATGACCTACTTGCCATAGGCTGCTTTCGAACTCGCCGCCAGAGCCGGGCTCCCCCTCGGTTACCGTACAAGGACGCTGTCATCTGCTAGCAGACGATGCAAGCCACGGCCACCACGACGCCGAAGCAACGCCGAAGCAACGCCGTGCGCTCGATCATGATACTGAGTCGATTTAAAGACTACTGTCAGCTTAGCGTAGGTGAATTACAGAACTCAGCTTCGGAGGTATGCTCGCCGCTACTGCTTGCGGCGAAGTTCGCAAAAAGTAGCCCAACTCGTTGCGGATAGGCAGATAGACGAAAGCCTTCGCAAAAATGTTGACAACAAGCTCTATAGCTGCTCCAGTATACGAGTGGTTCACCTGCGATGCTTTCAGGTAAGCGTACAGACAGCATGTCGCAAAACAAGCGAACGAGAACCTCTTGACGACACGAGCAAACAATACGCGCTCGCAGCTTCGAACGCGCGTCCGTGTGCGGTGGATTTCAAGAAAATAAACGAAGATGCAAGAACAAAAAGTATTGCGATGGCTCAGAGAGCAGCTACGGAGCTCATGTGAAGGTTTAACGCATGATATCGACCTCCAGGAACATGAAAAATACTCAAAATGCACACGGAGTCTAACTCAATATGGCTGCCAGCGCGGCGCGCAGCTATCGTCTGCTGCCTTCTCAGCAGCCCCAAGCAGCCCGCGGACTGCCATAGGCTAAAAACGAACGAGTTCCTATGGCGATGCAGGCAGGTAGGCGGAGCTTTCGGGCTGCCCGAGAAAAACAAATACCGGACTCGAGTCCGCAAGTAGTCCCGGACAGTCCGGGACTGAAAAACAAATGCGCCCACTGGCTAGTGTGCCGAGGGCGCGCGCTCGCGTGGCCGCCGTGGTGATGCCTTCCCGAAGCCACCGCAGGGTGGCGCTGCCAGTCGCTAAGGTGCCACCGCGCAGCGTTCGCGGCCTTGGCCCGGCGTTGGAAACTAATCATGCGCTGCGCTTTTCGCTACGCAGCCCATCTTTCTCTGTGCTTTGAGAGCACTTTTGTTCAAAACCTTTCTCTACGGAAGATATACTCAACGGCCTAACACTGTCCGTAGAAAATAATCAACCGAGATAGCGCCGCGAGACCGACGATGCGTTGTACAAGTACTATGGTTGTACCGATTTACTACCAGATCTGATCCGTAAAATTTTATTCTTTCCACCGTACACTGAAGACGCTGTACTCTGTAAAGCGTCACTGTACAGAACCCCTGAAGTGAAAAAGAAAGGTAAATTAAATGCCGAATATCCAGCGAGAGGCCCAGCTTACCAACTTGAAACAAACACCGAAGGCTGACAGCTGCGGCCACAGTATCCCCGAAAACTCTCCGATCCGGATTCGTTGCTGATACATGGGAACTTTCGATCACGATTTTACTCGATCCGAATTCAGTCAACTGCGATCCGCGCATCTCAACCGCGACCGTAGGCTGTTGCGCGCACTGCCATGCTGTCATGCTCAACCAGCAGTATCCAGGTGGCTGGACCTCGCAGCGGCGACCATTCTTAAATCGCGATAAAAAAATTTTCACCCCAAACGGATCGATAGCGATCGGAAGCGCCCGTGTGACACTGGTATTAGGAAATAGCATCCATAGCTTTTGCAAAGGTTATGACCCAAGGGATTTCAGTTCTGCATTCCAGTGCTACACTTCTGGACATGTTATGCCGATGTTTTTTGCAGTTCAACCGCGCGTACTGGGATTTTGATATATCAGTCAGACAATATTTAATAGCGTCGTGTATGTGGACAAAAAATCGCAGGGGCTCTTTCCCTTCGCCCGTCGTCTTTCTTCTTGACCAAGACGACGGGCGAAGCCCAAGGACTGTGAGAGGGCTCAATGATGTTCTTCTCCAGCATTTTTGTCACTTCCGCCTGGATTACCTGTCGTTCGGCATGGGAGACCCGGTATGGTCGGCGGCGGATAGGAGGAGCATCGCCGGTGTCGATGCGGTGCGTAACAGTAAGAGCTTGGCCGAGGGCGCTGTTATGGAGGTCGAAGATGTCGGAATAGGACTCGAGAAGCGCACGCAGCTGAGAAGATTGGGCAGGGAGCAAATCGGAGGGCATCATCGCCGTGATCGCGTCAGTCGAAGTGGGATCGTGAGCAGGGTCTGCAGGAGCTGATGCATGGGCAGTGTCCAATGGGGCAACTTGACAGGAGCCAATAGGTGCGAACGTTGCCACGCATATGCCAGGTGGAAGGACTTGGGCTGAATAGCTGAAATTGATTAACGGAAGTGACACACTGTTTCCCCTGATTGTAGCGACAGTATGGGGCAGTGCAACGTTGCGGTGCAGCAAGACATCTGAAATAGGGGCGACTAAGTAGTCACCATCGGCGACTGATGAGGTAGGACGTAGGGTAACGAATAAGGCGGCTAGGGAGGGCAGAGAAACTTGGTCGGGCGAATACAGTCTGGGAGAAGGCAAGGGTTCAGGATCGATGGCTGGGAGATCGAGGTGTAGGATGCCGTGCGAGCAGTCTATCAGGGCGGAGTGTTCTGATAGGAAATCGAGGCCGAGGATGAGGTCATGAGCACAAGGGGTCAAAACATTGAACTGCACCGGTAGGTCATGGCCAGTAACAATAACGCGTGCATTGCAGAGTCCGTCAACACTAACTGTTCCGCCGTCCGCGACACGCACTCGAGACCGAGCTGGCGTGAGAACTTTACGTAAACGACGACGAAGTTGTGCACTCATGACAGAGATATGCGCTCCAGTGTCGACAAGCGCACGCACGGGAACACCATCAACACAAACGTCTAGTTGGTTCAAGTGGGAGGTCTGTAGAGGATTTGTGGGCCTGGTCGTGGATGCAGCGTCACCTCCGGGAGCTGCATCAGCTAGTTTTCCAAGTCAGAGCGGTCGTATGAGGCTGCAGCCGAGGATCGAAGGGACTGCGGGGATCGGAAACGACGGCCTCGTGGAGATGGAGAGCGGGAAGAACGACGTGGTCGGGAGCTGGTGAGATCGTTGGCCGAATCTGATTGGTCATGAGGTGGTCGGGGCGGAAAACGGCGGGGAATATCTGAACGGTTGTCGTAGGAGAGCTCGGTGCGAGGAGTCGGAAACCATCTATTGCGGCAGTGCCGGGAAATGTGGCCGACACAGGAACAATTAAAACATATGGGGCGATCATCAGGCGTGCGCCACTCTGCTGGATTTCGGTAGCGACGAAAGTTCGGAGCCCTGGAACGGTAAGCATTCCTGGTTGGAGGCCGGACGCTAGAGTTCCCGATGGAACAGATGGCAGGTGAGAGATTCAAATTTGCGAGTTCCTCTCGTACGACGGCTTGAATAAGGGACACATCGGGCAAGGGGTGACTGGGGATGGTAGGTTGGAGGGCCGCAGGTGCAGAGGCCTCCATTTCGCGGCGAACGATCCGGGTGACTGTGTCGTTTATGTTGAGAGGCGAAGTGGGAGGTGGGCTAGTTGGCGGCTGCTGCAAAACACACGAAGATGTGGCGGCCGTATGGGGAAGTCTTTGAAATTGTGGAAATATGCGCCGGCTCTTTACTTGCTCGAAGAGACGGCACTCCTTAAGGGCATCCACGGTATCACTGCCTTTGCAGAGAAGTAAATGAAAAGCGTCGTCCGCGATCCCCTTTAGGATGTGGCCCACCTTTTTCGATTCCGACATGGAGTTGTCAACCTGGTGACATAAGGCAAGGACGTCTTGAATATACGTGATGTAACTTTCACAGGTGGACTGAGCACGCGAGTCAAGATGTTTTTGGGCTGCGAGCTTCGAAGCATCTGGAGGTCCGAAGAGAGCGCGAAGCTTTTCTTTAAAGGTGTCCCAACTCGTTAATTCGTCCTCATGGGTTTCGTACCATTGCCTCGCGGTGCCAGACAAATAGAAAATGACGTTGGCCAGCATGACGGTGGGGTCCCACCTGGTATGGGCGCTGACGCGTTCATACATCAAGATCCATCTGTCGACGTTTTCAGTTGAGGCACCGGAGATGATGTCGGGGTCACGGGGATGAGCCATGACCATGAATGTAGTGGCAGTGGGACTTGGCGAGTCGCCGGGCTGCGTCATTGTAGCGGTCCCGGTGTAGCGACCGCTGCGAAGCTCCGTGATGGAATAGGCCAGAACGAGAGGAAGGGGAAAGTCCTCGCCTCCACAAAGATGTTACGTGGCAGGAGGCGTTCACAGCCCGCAGAACACTGGTGCACGGATGCTTCGTGGACCGGGACTCATTCTCTCATCTTTCTCATCGTGGCGGCCAGCACTGCACCATCTTCTACATATTGTTCGATCCTTCACTCAAGACCATCGCCATTTCGCCGTCTGTTCGTCACCGATCGGGACGATCGCTGGCAGTGGCGCGGGACGGAGCGCTCGCGCTAGGCCAGCGGCCATTAAACCATCTCATAGCCATCGTTCACCACGCCTCATTCTTCGGCTGGCCGCCGCGTAACAATATAGTAGGAAATGTAGCTTTTGTAGTGCACCAAGTGTAGAAGCTATTTTGCCCACTTTTATTTCTTGAAGCCAGAAAAGTTGGAATTGTCAGAGGTATTTCTTGGTGAAAGTTGGCAACATTGCGAACGGAGGACGTTGCATACACTAGAAAAGTATGTGTCGGGAAAAAAAAAACTTTGATAACGACAGTAATGACAAATTGTGAGCGCTTAGTGACAAAAAAAACGCAAAAAATGTGCAAAGCACATAACAGTTTAGCATCACGAACAGAGCAGCCCGTCAGCAATGGTTCTTAGAGCAATTTTACTCTACTCTGTTAAGCGGAAAAATTACCGAAGACACTTTGGAAATTGTAAACTGTGCTTGGCGAAAGCCTTGCGGTCAACCCACTGCCGCTTCACCGAAGCGCTTGGCGCGGAATCACTGGGCCGCTTCGGAGCCATGCGTTTCACTCACTCGACGGCAACGAGACGACTGGCGAAGGAGCTGCGGTGCAGCTGCCGCCGGCGACGCGCGCGCGCTCGTTCTACCCCTACTGTGTGACGTCAGGGTTGCTATGCACAGCTGCGCTACCCACCGGCGCGACGGTTGCTGAGGAGGGGAGGAAGTTGCGACGCTGCGTGGAGGAAAGGCCACAGTTGACCAATGTCTTATCCGGTGGCGGGAAAACCTTCCGGCTCAACTTGTGATTTGTAATGCCACGTTTGAGAGAGAGAGAGAGAGAGAGAGAGAGCAATTTCCCACACTGGTCCCTATAGCAGCCTCATATCGGACAATTACGCCCATCTCGCCCAACACATGGACAATAAGGGCGACGACGACTGGCCTCAGTATAGAGCGGAGTGTAAGACAGTTACTGTGCCTTTCATTTCCCCGAAAACTATTTCAGAGCGCAGCTGTTTGGCGCCCGTTTCGGCGTTTCGCGCCGTCGCCGTTGCCGTCGCCATTGTTCGTTGTAACGAGCAGTGGACACCTTAGTCGCGCTTTAAGCTGCGAAACGAATGGAGAGGGAGCTTGGAAAGCAGAGGGTAAAATTCGTAAATTGGTTTTTGAGGAACGGAAATGGCGCAGTATCTGTCACACACATTTCGGTGGACGGCTGACCAGAGGGAAGGCGCATAACTGCCCTCTTGGAACAGTGAACACCTCAATTGGCATGATTCCAGCGATCGGAAGGAGACCGCGAGCATGGACGGACACCGCCAGCATGGATAGACACCGCGAGCATGAGAAATTAAAGGCTTTCGCCTTAATATACCGCAGAATTGTTTTTTGCATTGCAGTGCATATTCGAGGTGAAAAATTTGCCACGCTGGCTTAGTTCCGGTTTTGCAAAGAACTTGTCCTCATCGACGCACTGCAATCTTTTTTTTACTTTCTTCTGAAAGAGATTCTATCAGCTAGCACACGGAAGACAAATGTGCAACATTTGCTGATTATTGTCAAGTGTGCTTTCGTCCTGTAATATTGCACGTCATTGAACAGTACTTTGCTGCACCCTATTTTTGCCGCGAAACTGAAGTTCCTCTTTTCGGAAGCGGGTGTTAGCTACAAGGACATTGTTTGCGTCTTTCCAGGGTTGCAATACACGTGGTCTCGTAATGTGTCTCGTGCAGCCAGCGGCCCAGGCTCGGCTCACCGATGTACGGGGAGACGCGCCTGCACTGCGCCGCCGCACGGATCTCCACCTGCGGCGTGGTGGTTCCGCAGAAAGCAGCGTCGGCTCAGCCGACGACAACGTGCACCTCACGCCTGGAGGTGCACGGGCACTGAGGACGCTCGGACGAAGCAGGCGGAACCGCGTTCGCGGCTCGCGGCTGCCCTGCTGCTGCTGCTGTTCATCTGCGCCTCGGTGAGCTTAGCCTCACGTACGCTCACCTTAATGGATACTGCTTCACATTGTTTCAACACAAAAGGACAGAAATAATGACAGGGAGCAACCCGACGAAGTGCTTTCCATCTTGCACAACCTATAGGCAGGATACGGAGTAGCTCTTGCGCGATCCCGTTGCCTCGAAGACACAACAAGTGAATGCGTGTATCTTAAGCACATCCCAAAATGAGCGGGGTGGTTTATCGGACTGAGCTTCTTTTCTGTCCTTTTAACATTGTTTTCGTATCCTTAAGGTGCACGTTAAAGAACAACAGGTGGTCGAAATTTCTGAAGCCCTTCACTACAGCGTCCCTCATAGCCCGAGTCACTTTGGGATGTTAAACCCCTACAAACCATAAACCTTAAGGTGCATGTCGCTGCGTGTTTTAAGGCACCTTGATCATTTTTCAGAGAATGGCACACATCTTCATATTTATAATGAAGCGATCTCGTCCTGCATGGTTTTATAGATGTTTAAATTCAAAACCTTTCGGATTGAACTTACTCATTTGGTACCCATGTCTTATGGACCCTACGTTTAACCTTCTTGCACATCCCATTCTGGTTTCCTGCAGACTTACTGTATGCGTTTATTTCTTTTCCTCCTCTGTGAATCAACGCATGTCTGCTCAAAATGTCCGGCGCTTTCAACCCCACTTCCTCATGCTTTCTTCCCACAATATTTTTTTGCCGTTAGCTTGCTCAACCCGAGTCTGTTCCTCACCTCCTGCACAGTTTGTTGTTCTGCCCTTAGCACCCAAGCCTGATCTCTCAAAAGCTTGTTGGTTTACTTTTTGCTCCAATAGCACTTCTATCACTGAGCGAAATATGCCGTGCTGAAAAGTATGCCCTGACGCAATTACTCGTTCCCAGATAATCAGCACTAGTTATCAGGAATTTGAGACAACTGCTACCTAGCGCCGCAAAGTATTGCAGCCCATGCAGCTTCAAGGGAAAATTCGTGCATTTGGTAGAATTATTCGTAAACATAAAAAATAGCTATTAATTTGATGCTAAGTTTGGTCTGAGCAACAGAAAAATTCTCCAGAATTCACATTTTCACAACACGGTGAGTTCCATCTCGTGCTGAAAGTTATAAGGCAGGCATCTCGCTAGCTCTCGTTGTGATGCTCAGTGTCGGTCTAATTTCTTCTTTTTTTTTCGGACGTTTCCTTTTTCTTTTTCGCAGTTGCGTGCGCGGGGGTAGCGAAAGTGTGATTCGCCACACTTCCTTTCGAGCTGATGCGCGGAAAGGTCTGAAAGGGTGCACCACATTTGAGGCGCTCGTATACCACTTGCATCTCAACCCGTCCTTTCCTGCTCCACGTGCAGCCAGTTGCACCTCTACGTTGTCGATACTACTCCGCTTCACGCTATTCATACGGCAAAGCATATGGATTCTTCCCAGATCGCGTATATGCATATGGTGCTTTGAAAATATGTTAGTATAAGTTAGCATCTTGCTTAGATAGGCGAGCAGCACGCCTTGCGGGTGTTTTCGATTTAATTATGTTGGGTTGCTTGAAGAGAATAAGAGGGTCCTCAAGGACACCTTAAATTGCCGAGGATGCTGCTGAGTGCTCATTATACAAGGATCTGCTTCGGGTTAACCACGTCAGTATGATTTCGATTCGCATGCACAAGTTTTCCCCTCCACGCAGAGTTCCTGAGCTGTTGGCGATGCAGAATTTCATGCGTTCTGTCCAAAGCAGCCTCTAGAACCAATTAGATTTCGGTTTCTCACGTTAGTGGTCTAGGCATCACCTTGCCACTAAATGCGCTGTGACAAGCGCCTTTTGCTTGTTACGGCTCCGGCCTGAGTTATTCTTAACTCGAAACAGTTCACGAAATCGCCCTGAAGGAGAGCGCTCTCCCGAAGGGATCACAGCGCGCAAAAATGATGCTGTGGAAAACTAATAGCTACTTCAATATTCTTTTTTTTATAATAATTGCTGGCATAACGTTCAAACGTTGGGTTCACATGCGAAATGGTTGGCAACGTATTTAAGGGATTCGAGACTTAAGCTCCGCGTATAAGGGCACGTTGCGTTAGCGTTCATGGCTCCCTGTAGCGGTTGTGGTTCTTGGCTGCAGACCCGAACGACGCTTGTTAGATCTTGGCCGCAGGGGTCGAATTTCGATGGAGGCGAAATTCCAGAGAGCCGTGTGCTGTGTGATGTCATTGCATGTTAAAGAACGCCAGGCGGTCAAAATTTCCGGAGCACTCCACTACGGCGTCCTCATAGCCTGAGTCGCGTCGAGACGTTAAGCCTCCTGAACTATACTAAACGTTCTTTTCTTAGAACTCTTCCACTCTGCAATATACGTGCACAATGTACCTTTTCTAGACACACTCATGTAGTACTCGCTGCGCTTCACAGGAATTACAAGGCCACAGTATAGCGTCCCACATAGACTCACGTTTGAAAGGCTCGCGCGCCATCTTTTGGGGCGGTGGCGCACGTCAGATAGCGAGGGTTTTGCGATGGACGCTGCATGTCGGCGTCGGCATGTCGGCGTGAAGCAAAGAGGATATGAAACGCTAACAAGGACTTAGCTTCTCGCTTGATAATTACTTCCGTAATTAGAGCTTCTCTACTTAAACAGATACTTATTAACAAACACTCGTAAGATGCCACATTACTTGAAAGGCCACACGACATACTAATGCTACAGAAATGTTCCTTCTTCTCCTAGTCGGTAGCGTGCGTTCATGGAGTCGGAAGTGTCATGGATTCGAATCCCAACTTAAATATATGAAGGTTCTCTTTACGCGAAGCAAGATACTTTCTAAATATCCGTCCTTTTACGGATGCGCGGACCCGTAAATAACGTTAAAAGTTCAGTTGTGTAGTGTTTTCATCCCAGATATCAAGCCTAAGTCACGTTGGGACGTTAAACACCCATCAACCACGTATATTTTTCAGGAACAGTTCCACAAAGGGCTCCACCTGCTTCCAGCCGCTTATGATTTTTGGCCGCAAACCAAAATTCACATATATGATCAATCGCAATTCCACGGAGCGCCGCCACCGTGGCTGCTGCATAAGAAAAAAAAAATGGCTGGTGCTTAGCTAAGGCTAAGCCTAGATATCTCGAAGCGAAAAGCTGCGGTGATGCTTATGGTTTAGCTTATGGTTATACTTTATGATCACTTCTGTATCGGTAGTATCACTCTCTTCTCCTTCCATGTTCAATGCGCACGCCTATTCTTGCAAGCGGTTATATAGCTGGCCTCCGCGATAAACGCGCGCTTGCGGCGAACGTAAAACGATCAGTCATAGCGCGCAGCAGCGTACGCCTGTTCTATGGGCAAGCGCGCCTTATATACCCCTCCTTTTAAATGCGCACTGCGCACGGCTACGGCGAAAGGTTTTACGGTGGCGATCAGGAGAAGCGGCGGCGCACATGCGCAGAAGCCTGCGCCGTGCGTGACGCCACTCGTGCTCCGACATACGCTGGCTCACGCGAAGCGCGGTGTTGACTAGCGTAGTGAAGATTTTCGCTTCAAAATACAACCCGCCGACAGAAATGTTGAGAAGGAAGACTTATCGACTACGGCGGTTGTTCCAAGGGTCGCAGGCTGTTATTTCCGCAGTTGATTTCAGAATATTCTTTGTGCAACCACAGGGGCCTTGACTATACATGCAACGATGCAGGCACCGTTCTTGACTGCACTCCGGCAGTCTTTGTAACCAGAGCGGCCTGTGTCTGACTGCTGCGACCTTTGTAAGCCAAGTCGCTAATTCAGCAACAAGCCCTCTTCTTTCTTTTGTGTGTACTGCGCAGGAGGTCGATCGCCTGGGCGTTCTGACAGTTCACGACGGGCCTGGACTGGCGCCTTGGGTGAAGGCGGTACTCTGGGCGTTTTCTTTTATTAATTTTTGTTACATGTTAAAAAACGCGAGTTTCCAATCGTAACCAAAGCGAATAAAATTGATGTGATCAGGCATTAACAGCTTTTGTACTTTATTTAAGGATGTAACATTTTGTTGAGAATTAACAACTTTGATTTGATAGACTAACGTCATTACACTTTAACCCCATTTTTCGGACCTCCCTGTTTTCGGTAACATCAAATCAAAGTAGTTTTAATAGCTTCGATCCGAACCTGTCGATAAAAAATTCGCTAAAAAGAGTTTTTGTGCTTCAAAAGAAAACTACACCTACGCCAATTTCTCCACAGAACGTCGCCACTGGCTGTTGAGGTACTGGGCGCAAATACCGCACGAGTCGAGTATGAAATTATCCGCATTAGAAGTTGACTGCCATTAGCCGAGAGTCTTCTCCACTTCTTTTTATTATTTATTTACAATACCCCTAAGGGCCCTCGTGCGAGGGTATTACATAGGGGGGGGGGGGGGGGCGATACAATCATAAAAATATGGCACAGGAATTTGAACAAAATACACGTAATAATGAATTAAAACTAGTAATGTACAGAAATAATAACAAACAACGCAGAATAAAATACTCAGTAAATGCACTTAATACAACAAAAATACCAAATCTGTTAGTCCATGGTTTGCTTTAACGAATGCTGAAACGATTGTGGGTTAACCTCAATAGCTATGTGTGATGGCAAGTTATTCGAATCTATTATAGTGCGAGGAATGAATGATTTCGCGTAGAGCAATGAACGGCATGCGATGCGTTTTATTTTGTTAACGTGGTCACGGCGAGGAAAGACTGCAGGGTGTGGCAAAAAGAAGTCGTCGTGGAGGGTGGGATGGTGATACAGTTTGTGAAGCAAGGTTAGGCGAGCGAAATGGCGTCGACATGATAGCGGTTCCAACTCGGCACGTTGTTTTAATGCTGTGACACTAGTGAAGCGTGAATAATCTGAAAAGATGAAGCGAACAGCACGGTTTTGCAGGGATTCAAGGTTGTTTATGATGTAAGCTTGATGAGGGTCCCATATGGCAGAAGCATACTCAACTTTCGGGCGGATTAGCGTGATGTAAGCAAGTTTTTTTAAATGTGAAGGCGCGTGTTTGAGATTATGCCTAAGAAGGCCGAGTGCGCGATTTGCTGATGCTAAGATTGTGTTAATATGTGTTAGAATTCCGCATCCATTCAGAGAATTTCAGTCCTACGAATAAGGAAAACATCTATGGAAAGAAAATACTTAGATGTCACAAACTGGTATCATTCAAACACTTCGCTGGCGAACTCGGTGGCGCCGCCACACCTTGGGTGCGTGACTTCAGTATATCGTTTTTTGCGCTTGCGCTTCCGATCTAAAAGAAAAAGCTGCTGGCTATTCCCTGCTGTGAGCCGCGTCATGAACACCAATGTACGCACCAACGCTTGGCCTATGCAGATGGACGTTAGCGTTTAGGATGTAATCTTCATCACTGGCTTGACACTACTTTTTTTCTAGGACTCACCACTCAGTTCTGCCCGTCAGCTGTTTTATTATTGAGTTCTTGAGTGCGCCTCCAATAATAATAATAATATATAAATAACCCCCACGGTGGCTCAGTGGTTTCGCTGCTTGGCTGCTGACCCGAAAGTCGCGGGTCCAATCCCGGCCGTGGCGGTTGCATTTCGATGGAGGCAAAATGCTAGAGGCCTGTGTACTGTGCGATGTAAGGACACGTTAATGAAGCCCAGGTGGTTGAAATTTAATGAGGCCTTTACTACGTCGTCAATCATAGCCTGAGTCGCTTTGGGACGTTAAACCCCCAAAACCAAAAATCATCATTAATAAAAAATTTCCCTCCTAGCATGCTTATTCCGGATTGCACTGTTGGTTTTTGTTGTAATGATGTCCTAAAATCTCTACGGTCACGCATATGTTTCCATGAATCTGGGAAGGTAGCTGCTTCACCCATTAGTCGCCTCACTGAATTGTTTGAACATGTGAAACAGTTCTGCACGATTCACTATCAGGTCTCTATGATGGGGAGGGGTGTCTTCAACACTAAATGGACTGTACTAAAGAAGAAAGTGCAGGTTCATAGGCTGCAAACGGATAACACTTCCCCAGCTTTCAACATTAACTAAACCATTTCGTCGCACAACAACGCTCTGATTTCTTGAAACAAAAGTGCCGCCGGAAGGAACGCTTGGTAGGTAAAATCCGATGTTGCGCTGGTTATTTCGATGCCGCTCTGGCGTGGAGGAAACAACCTCGCTATTTTCTTTACTTTTGGATTGGTTACTGCTAATCAATCCAAAACATTCGACAAAACTGCTTGCAAAAATGGTAGTGTAGCTCCGTTTATGGCAGCTGTAGCGGTGGGAGTCGACCTTTGCTACCTCTCAACGAACTGACCGATTAAAGCAAATAGTCAAACGATTGGAAAACGAGATCCTTTCATATTACTGATCCCGGAGTACAGTACCACAGACAGCGTATTTTGGAGATTTCCTGCAATTCAAATCTTCGTTCCCTGAGTGCACTCCTCCCGACTTCAAGCTGTTGGCCGAAACACACCCTTCAGAACGCAATGTACCCTTAACTTCGCGACGCCACCTACCCTGATTTCTGCTCAGATTTTTCACTGCGCCAAGTTTCGAAACGAAGAAGCAGGTTGTCTCTGGATGGCTACTGCTCGCTACACACCAGAAGCCAATAAGGCCATTACTGACGCTTTGAACTAAAGCTTGGATTGTGGAAGCTTTTCTCCGGCTTGGCTAATTACTTGTAATAGGGTTCTCTTGAGCAGTATGTATCATATGCAAACGCGCCTCGAATACCAGTTTGCAAATGGAGCTCTCGCATATAAGTTATTCACAACCAGGTAACAAGCCACGCTCTTTGGAGATGCCTTTCCGCCGTCAAGACGTGGCTGTGAAGCTGCCACTTAGCTCTTCAACATGGATAAGTATGTCAGGCATTTCGCCATTCTAAGCCGAAGGAAGCATTCTCTTCTCAACCTTATGCAAGCTTACGCTGTATTCATTCAGCAGAGGTGCTTTCTGCGTCAAGAACCAAAATGACGGATGTGCGCTGGTTCAGCCAGTGGCTCACGGTACAAAAAATATTGCAGTGGCTCAACCTTAAATTCAATGAACCCGAACGTGCTCAGCAGTTTGGAGAGAAAGGACCTTAAAACGAGGAATTAGCGCAGGAGTGTGAGCTGTGCACATTCGAACGCTTTCTCGAGCGCCAGACAGATCACGTGCGCCTGTCAGTGCCGATCGCCAAGCCCTGTGGCTGCTTTTCATGCGTTATCATGCACTACATCAAACCCGTGGATCGTTCTTTTTACATATATTAGTGAGAAATCATTACACAGCTCGGCTGTATCCGCAGGTCTTGGCCGCAAAATGTCTCCACACGATGACCTCACTCCAGATGAATAAATGTGTGAAAGGTTAATGACAATTATTCATAAATTAATCGTTACATGCCGAGATGATGAATGAGGTCTTCACACCGTTAACTAGTGAACACAATTAACATCATAACTAATTGGCGTAACTAAGTTAGTATTAGTGGGTCACGAGGCAAGATTAGTTTCAAATCGAAAGTCAATTCTCAAGTTGATGACGTCATACAAAAGCCATGAGAATATTACTTGTAAATATCAGTTATGTGTCAAGGTAATGACGGCACACCAATGTCATGTGATATGATCTGCGATATTTGGAGTTATTACGTCACGCCAAAGTCACGTTACAGGATGACGCAAAATTAGAGTGATGACGTCACACCAAAGCGGTGAACTCACAGAGTGGTTACAGTCCAGCATGTGACGGACGACTAGAAAAACTCAGCGACGTGCCGTTCGCGTACACACCCAGCCCATTCTTTAGCAGTATCGCGCGATCTTAGGTGGACCTGGGGTGGTCCAGTATTATAAGAAAAGCTGTCATTCTTTTGTAGTGCACAAAGTTTAGAAGCTTTATTGCCCAGTTTTATTTGCAGAAGCCAGAACGGTGGAAACATCAGCGCTACTTCTTTGCGCGAATTGGCGACATTTCAGACGGAGGACGTTGAACACAGCACCAAAGTACGTGTGGGGAAAAAAAAAGTTTATAACGGGAATAACGGTAAATTCTGAGCGTTATGTGAAAAAGGGGGAAAAAACTGTGCAAAGCGCTTAATAACATTATGGTATCACGAACACAACAGCTGATCAGCAATGGTCGTGAGAGCAAGTTTACTCTTCTGTGACATAAGACAGAAGAAACACAACATAGGGAACATACGAAAGCATCTTTTTTTGCATTGCAGTGCATAATCGAGATGAAAAATTTCCCACTAAGGCTTAGCTCTGGTTTTGCAATGAACTTGTGCTCATCGACCCACTTCATTTTCTTTTACTCTCCTCTAAAAGATTTTGTAACAGATTCTATCAGCTTGAAGACGGAAGAGAAATGCGCAACATTTGCTAATTATTGTGTGTTCTTTTCTCTTCCAATAATACGCGTCCTCAAATAGAATATTTCTGATAATTGAGAAAATGACGACTGCCTGCGCCCCATTTTCGCCGCGAAAGTAAAGTTCCGCTTTTAGGAAGGTAGTCTTGGCGACGCAGGCATTGCTTGTGCATTCCCGGTGTTACTGTACACGTTGTCTCGTAACGTGTCTCGTGCAGCCAGCGGCCCTGGCTCGGCTCACCCGTGTACGGGGAGTCAGGCGTCTGCACTGTGCCGCCGCACTGACCTCCACCTGCGTCGTTGCGGTTCCGCAGAAAGCAGCGTCGGCTCAGCCGACGACAACGTGCACCTCAGAGTTTGAGGTGCACGTGCACTGAGAACGCTCGGACGCTGCACGCTGAACCGCGTCCGCGGCTCACGGCTCTGCTGCTGCTCCTGCTTCTCACTTCCGTCTCTGTGAGTTTGGCGTCTCGCACACTCAAAATAATTGACACTGCTTCTCATTGTTTCAATACACACTCGCACGAATCGTGACAGGGAGCAACCCAGCAAAGTGCGGCCCCTTTCATCCTGCACATTTTATATGGAGTGTAAAGAGTAGCTATAGCGCGATTACGTTCTCACGAAGGCACAACAGGTGAATGCATGCATCTGGAGTGCATGCCAGTTGAAGGGGGATGGTTTATCGGACTGAGCATCTTTTCTACTCTTTGAACATTTGTTTCTTAGCCTTAAGGTGGAGATCGCTGCGTGTTTTAAGGCACCCTAATTATTTTCCAGACAACAAAGCACGTCTTCATTTTTATCACGAAGCGTTCCCTTCCTGCATGGACCTATTTATTCCCATTTCTATGGCTGTTGAAATTCAACACCTTTCGGGTTGAATTTACGCACTTGGTGCCCCCTCCCATTTAGACCCAGCGTCTAACCTTCTTGAACATCTCATTCTGGTTTCCTGTAGACTGTCTGGTAAGTGTTTTAGTTATTTCCTCCTCTGTGATTCACCGGACATCTCTTTAGCAGTCTTTCATTTTCAGCCCATCTTCGTCAGCCTAGGCGGATTTGCATCATCGTTGGCCTCATCACCCTTGCGTCTCTTCTGGTGTTAAGCCCTGATCTGACAATTTTTTAAGTACCGTACGATCTCAGTGCATGTTAAATGATCGCAGGTAGTCGAAACTTCCAGAACCCTTCCCCCACAACAGCGTCCTCATAGCTTTGGGACGTTAAACCCCCATCAACCATGAAAATTTTTCAGAAACAACTCTACCAGTGGCTCCTTCTGCTTCGAGCCACTTATGATTTTTGGTTTTGGCCGCTAACAAAAATTTACATAGCTGACCACTCGTACAGCCGGCCAAACCATTAGCTGGCGTGCGCGACGGCCGCTTTTTCTGTGCTCCTGCGCTTTGGGATGAAGCAGACATGCGGAAAGCTCAATATTAAGCACGAGCTTAGTGAGCCTGTTCTTAAATTTGATATTTTCGCAAGTTTGCTCCGTCATAAGCTACAGGAGCACAGAAAACGCGGTCGTGACGCACGCCAGCTGAAGATTTCGCCGGCTATACCTCTACGGAGCGCAGCCACCGTGGCTGCCGCGATGTAAAATGCAACCCGTCACCAGCAACGTTCAGGAGCAATCCTTATCGACTACCGCGGGTATTCCATGGGTCGCAGGCTTTATTTCCGGAGGTGATTTCAGAATGTTCCTTAAGTAACTACAGTGGAACTGAGGGGAATTAAAACTATTCAGGCAATATTCTTGACGGTGCTCCAGCAGCCTTTGTGACCTGAGTGGCCTGTGTGTGACTGCTGCAACCTTTGTAAGCCAAGTCGCTAATTCAGCAACAAGCACTCTTCTTTCTTCTCTGTCTACTGCGCTGGAGGTCGATCGCCTGGGCGTTCGGACCGTTCCCGACGGGTCCTGGACTGGCGCCTTGGGTGAAGGCGGTACTCTGGGCGTTTTCTTTTATTACTTTCTGTTACACGTTAAAACACGCGAGATTTGAATGATAGCCTAAGCGAATAAAATCGATGCCATCAGGTATTAAGGGCTTTTGTACTTTTATTCAGTGATGTAACGCATTTTGTGGAGATATAGCAACCGTGATTTATTAGGATAGCGTCACTCTTTTTAACCCCAATTTTCGTGCTATTCAGTTCGTGGTAACAGAAAATCAAGGTACCTTTCACAGCTTCGATCCGAAATGTGAATAAAGAAGTTCTCAAAAATCTTTTTACTTTAACAGAACACTGCACGTACGCCAATTTCTCAACAGAACGTCGCCGCTGGTTATTGAGTCACTGAGGGCGAATACTATTTAGTAGAGTGTGAAATTCCTCGCATTAGAAGATTGCTACCATTGGCCGAGAGCTCATTCCGGGAATTTCAGTCCGAATAAAGAGGGAAAACGACAAGGGAAAGAAAATACTTAGACGTCACAAGCTGGTCTGGTTCAAAAGCTTCGCTCCCGAGCACGATGGCTTCGCTAAACCTTGGCTTCGTGTCTGCGACTTCATTAATAATAAAAAAATAAAGGGCCGCCGCAGTGCCTCAGTGGTTATGTGCTTAGCTGCTGACCCGAGAAACGCGGGGTTGATCCCAGCCCCGGCGGTTTAATTCTGGTGAAGGCGAAATGCTAGAGGCCTGCGTACCGTGCGACGTAAGTGGACGGGGAGGAACCCCAGGTGGTTGAAATTTCCTGAGGTCTTTAGTAGGTGTCCCTCGTAGACTGAGTCGCTTCAGGACGTTAAACCCCCATAAACAATAAATCATGAATAATCAAAAATTTTCCTCATAGTATGCTTAGTCCGGCTTGCACTGTTGGTTTTTCTTGGAATGATGTCCCAAACGCACGACTTTCACATTTATGTTTCCAAGAATCTGTGGCGGTAGCTTCTTCAACAGCGCGTCGCCTCGGTGAACTCGTGTAGAACATGCGAAACACCCTCTGCATGATCACATATCAGGTCTTTATAGTGGGGAGGGGTGTAACACCGATAACACTTGCCCAGCTTTCAACATTAACTCAAATATTTCGTCATACAGCGACGCTTTGATTTCATGGAACAGGAGTGCTGCCGAAAGGAACGTTTGGTATGTCGAATGCGTCGTTGCGCTCCTTATATCGGCACCGGTCGGCCGTGGAGGAAACAACCCCGCTATTTTCTGTTATTTTGGATTGGTTACCCCGCATCAACGCAAAATGCATTCGATAACACTATTTGCTAAAAATGTTAGCGTAACTGCTTTTATAGCAGCGGCTGCGACGGGAGACGATCTTTTCTAACTCTCCAGAAACTGGCGGATTAGTGGCAAAGATTCAAATGATTGGAAAACAAAATTCTTTTAAATTATGGCCGCTGGAGTACAGTACCACAGATTGCGCATTGCGGACATTGCCTGCAATTCACTTAATGGAAAAAGATTAAGAATAAATGGTATGAAGCTTTATCAACTCCAAAAGCCACATTTCTCGTAAATCACAGGTTCACGTGGATGACATCAGCACACATGGCACACATGACCGAAGAGAGCAGGCAGTCTTTCACGTAACCCATGCCCAACGTAAGACCCCACTTGCAACAGTTAACTCCTAAAAACAGCAATTATTTTGAGAAACAACAGCCTCAAAAAATATGATGTGGTTTCGCTCTGGTTAAACCTGGAGTGACGCGATAGGTACTGCTGGCCGAGTGGACTCCCTCAGTCAAATTGAATGTCACGCTTTCGCCGCTCCGTTTCGCTGGGCGTTTTTTCTTCTTCATCCCTGGACGTGGATTGTTTATCTCCCTCCTCTCCCCCTCCCCCACTCGGTTACGCCGGCGCGCCGCCAGCAGCTGCTCGGCACCACGTGACCAACGGCGTGACCAGCCACGGCACCGCTATAGTGCCTAGAATATACTGGCCGCATTTGTTTTTCCAGTCCCGGACTACTTGCTGGCAGGTCTCGGCTTCCGCTCGGACAGGAAAAGCGTCATGGTCACATGACCTACTTGCCATAGGCTGCTTTCGAACTCGCCGCCAGAGCCGGGCTCCCCCTCGGTTACCGTACAAGGACGCTGTCATCTGCTAGCAGACGATGCAAGCCACGGCCACCACGACGCCGAAGCAACGCCGAAGCAACGCCGTGCGCTCGATCATGATACTGAGTCGATTTAAAGACTACTGTCAGCTTAGCGTAGGTGAATTACAGAACTCAGCTTCGGAGGTATGCTCGCCGCTACTGCTTGCGGCGAAGTTCGCAAAAAGTAGCCCAACTCGTTGCGGATAGGCAGATAGACGAAAGCCTTCGCAAAAATGTTGACAACAAGCTCTATAGCTGCTCCAGTATACGAGTGGTTCACCTGCGATGCTTTCAGGTAAGCGTACAGACAGCATGTCGCAAAACAAGCGAACGAGAACCTCTTGACGACACGAGCAAACAATACGCGCTCGCAGCTTCGAACGCGCGTCCGTGTGCGGTGGATTTCAAGAAAATAAACGAAGATGCAAGAACAAAAAGTATTGCGATGGCTCAGAGAGCAGCTACGGAGCTCATGTGAAGGTTTAACGCATGATATCGACCTCCAGGAACATGAAAAATACTCAAAATGCACACGGAGTCTAACTCAATATGGCTGCCAGCGCGGCGCGCAGCTATCGTCTGCTGCCTTCTCAGCAGCCCCAAGCAGCCCGCGGACTGCCATAGGCTAAAAACGAACGAGTTCCTATGGCGATGCAGGCAGGTAGGCGGAGCTTTCGGGCTGCCCGAGAAAAACAAATACCGGACTCGAGTCCGCAAGTAGTCCCGGACAGTCCGGGACTGAAAAACAAATGCGCCCACTGGCTAGTGTGCCGAGGGCGCGCGCTCGCGTGGCCGCCGTGGTGATGCCTTCCCGAAGCCACCGCAGGGTGGCGCTGCCAGTCGCTAAGGTGCCACCGCGCAGCGTTCGCGGCCTTGGCCCGGCGTTGGAAACTAATCATGCGCTGCGCTTTTCGCTACGCAGCCCATCTTTCTCTGTGCTTTGAGAGCACTTTTGTTCAAAACCTTTCTCTACGGAAGATATACTCAACGGCCTAACACTGTCCGTAGAAAATAATCAACCGAGATAGCGCCGCGAGACCGACGATGCGTTGTACAAGTACTATGGTTGTACCGATTTACTACCAGATCTGATCCGTAAAATTTTATTCTTTCCACCGTACACTGAAGACGCTGTACTCTGTAAAGCGTCACTGTACAGAACCCCTGAAGTGAAAAAGAAAGGTAAATTAAATGCCGAATATCCAGCGAGAGGCCCAGCTTACCAACTTGAAACAAACACCGAAGGCTGACAGCTGCGGCCACAGTATCCCCGAAAACTCTCCGATCCGGATTCGTTGCTGATACATGGGAACTTTCGATCACGATTTTACTCGATCCGAATTCAGTCAACTGCGATCCGCGCATCTCAACCGCGACCGTAGGCTGTTGCGCGCACTGCCATGCTGTCATGCTCAACCAGCAGTATCCAGGTGGCTGGACCTCGCAGCGGCGACCATTCTTAAATCGCGATAAAAAAATTTTCACCCCAAACGGATCGATAGCGATCGGAAGCGCCCGTGTGACACTGGTATTAGGAAATAGCATCCATAGCTTTTGCAAAGGTTATGACCCAAGGGATTTCAGTTCTGCATTCCAGTGCTACACTTCTGGACATGTTATGCCGATGTTTTTTGCAGTTCAACCGCGCGTACTGGGATTTTGATATATCAGTCAGACAATATTTAATAGCGTCGTGTATGTGGACAAAAAATCGCAGGGGCTCTTTCCCTTCGCCCGTCGTCTTTCTTCTTGACCAAGACGACGGGCGAAGCCCAAGGACTGTGAGAGGGCTCAATGATGTTCTTCTCCAGCATTTTTGTCACTTCCGCCTGGATTACCTGTCGTTCGGCATGGGAGACCCGGTATGGTCGGCGGCGGATAGGAGGAGCATCGCCGGTGTCGATGCGGTGCGTAACAGTAAGAGCTTGGCCGAGGGCGCTGTTATGGAGGTCGAAGATGTCGGAATAGGACTCGAGAAGCGCACGCAGCTGAGAAGATTGGGCAGGGAGCAAATCGGAGGGCATCATCGCCGTGATCGCGTCAGTCGAAGTGGGATCGTGAGCAGGGTCTGCAGGAGCTGATGCATGGGCAGTGTCCAATGGGGCAACTTGACAGGAGCCAATAGGTGCGAACGTTGCCACGCATATGCCAGGTGGAAGGACTTGGGCTGAATAGCTGAAATTGATTAACGGAAGTGACACACTGTTTCCCCTGATTGTAGCGACAGTATGGGGCAGTGCAACGTTGCGGTGCAGCAAGACATCTGAAATAGGGGCGACTAAGTAGTCACCATCGGCGACTGATGAGGTAGGACGTAGGGTAACGAATAAGGCGGCTAGGGAGGGCAGAGAAACTTGGTCGGGCGAATACAGTCTGGGAGAAGGCAAGGGTTCAGGATCGATGGCTGGGAGATCGAGGTGTAGGATGCCGTGCGAGCAGTCTATCAGGGCGGAGTGTTCTGATAGGAAATCGAGGCCGAGGATGAGGTCATGAGCACAAGGGGTCAAAACATTGAACTGCACCGGTAGGTCATGGCCAGTAACAATAACGCGTGCATTGCAGAGTCCGTCAACACTAACTGTTCCGCCGTCCGCGACACGCACTCGAGACCGAGCTGGCGTGAGAACTTTACGTAAACGACGACGAAGTTGTGCACTCATGACAGAGATATGCGCTCCAGTGTCGACAAGCGCACGCACGGGAACACCATCAACACAAACGTCTAGTTGGTTCAAGTGGGAGGTCTGTAGAGGATTTGTGGGCCTGGTCGTGGATGCAGCGTCACCTCCGGGAGCTGCATCAGCTAGTTTTCCAAGTCAGAGCGGTCGTATGAGGCTGCAGCCGAGGATCGAAGGGACTGCGGGGATCGGAAACGACGGCCTCGTGGAGATGGAGAGCGGGAAGAACGACGTGGTCGGGAGCTGGTGAGATCGTTGGCCGAATCTGATTGGTCATGAGGTGGTCGGGGCGGAAAACGGCGGGGAATATCTGAACGGTTGTCGTAGGAGAGCTCGGTGCGAGGAGTCGGAAACCATCTATTGCGGCAGTGCCGGGAAATGTGGCCGACACAGGAACAATTAAAACATATGGGGCGATCATCAGGCGTGCGCCACTCTGCTGGATTTCGGTAGCGACGAAAGTTCGGAGCCCTGGAACGGTAAGCATTCCTGGTTGGAGGCCGGACGCTAGAGTTCCCGATGGAACAGATGGCAGGTGAGAGATTCAAATTTGCGAGTTCCTCTCGTACGACGGCTTGAATAAGGGACACATCGGGCAAGGGGTGACTGGGGATGGTAGGTTGGAGGGCCGCAGGTGCAGAGGCCTCCATTTCGCGGCGAACGATCCGGGTGACTGTGTCGTTTATGTTGAGAGGCGAAGTGGGAGGTGGGCTAGTTGGCGGCTGCTGCAAAACACACGAAGATGTGGCGGCCGTATGGGGAAGTCTTTGAAATTGTGGAAATATGCGCCGGCTCTTTACTTGCTCGAAGAGACGGCACTCCTTAAGGGCATCCACGGTATCACTGCCTTTGCAGAGAAGTAAATGAAAAGCGTCGTCCGCGATCCCCTTTAGGATGTGGCCCACCTTTTTCGATTCCGACATGGAGTTGTCAACCTGGTGACATAAGGCAAGGACGTCTTGAATATACGTGATGTAACTTTCACAGGTGGACTGAGCACGCGAGTCAAGATGTTTTTGGGCTGCGAGCTTCGAAGCATCTGGAGGTCCGAAGAGAGCGCGAAGCTTTTCTTTAAAGGTGTCCCAACTCGTTAATTCGTCCTCATGGGTTTCGTACCATTGCCTCGCGGTGCCAGACAAATAGAAAATGACGTTGGCCAGCATGACGGTGGGGTCCCACCTGGTATGGGCGCTGACGCGTTCATACATCAAGATCCATCTGTCGACGTTTTCAGTTGAGGCACCGGAGATGATGTCGGGGTCACGGGGATGAGCCATGACCATGAATGTAGTGGCAGTGGGACTTGGCGAGTCGCCGGGCTGCGTCATTGTAGCGGTCCCGGTGTAGCGACCGCTGCGAAGCTCCGTGATGGAATAGGCCAGAACGAGAGGAAGGGGAAAGTCCTCGCCTCCACAAAGATGTTACGTGGCAGGAGGCGTTCACAGCCCGCAGAACACTGGTGCACGGATGCTTCGTGGACCGGGACTCATTCTCTCATCTTTCTCATCGTGGCGGCCAGCACTGCACCATCTTCTACATATTGTTCGATCCTTCACTCAAGACCATCGCCATTTCGCCGTCTGTTCGTCACCGATCGGGACGATCGCTGGCAGTGGCGCGGGACGGAGCGCTCGCGCTAGGCCAGCGGCCATTAAACCATCTCATAGCCATCGTTCACCACGCCTCATTCTTCGGCTGGCCGCCGCGTAACAATATAGTAGGAAATGTAGCTTTTGTAGTGCACCAAGTGTAGAAGCTATTTTGCCCACTTTTATTTCTTGAAGCCAGAAAAGTTGGAATTGTCAGAGGTATTTCTTGGTGAAAGTTGGCAACATTGCGAACGGAGGACGTTGCATACACTAGAAAAGTATGTGTCGGGAAAAAAAAAACTTTGATAACGACAGTAATGACAAATTGTGAGCGCTTAGTGAAAAAAAAAACGCAAAAAATGTGCAAAGCACATAACAGTTTAGCATCACGAACAGAGCAGCCCGTCAGCAATGGTTCTTAGAGCAATTTTACTCTACTCTGTTAAGCGGAAAAATTACCGAAGACACTTTGGAAATTGTAAACTGTGCTTGGCGAAAGCCTTGCGGTCAACCCACTGCCGCTTCACCGAAGCGCTTGGCGCGGAATCACTGGGCCGCTTCGGAGCCATGCGTTTCACTCACTCGACGGCAACGAGACGACTGGCGAAGGAGCGGCGGTGCAGCTGCCGACGGCGACGCGCGCGCTCTCGTTCTACCCCTACTGTGTGACGTCGGCGTTACTATGGACAGCTGCGCTCCCCACCGGCGCGACGGTTGCTAAGTAGGGGAGGAAGTTGCGCCGCTGCGTGGAGGAAAGGCCACAGTTGACCAATGTCTTATCCGGTGGGAGGAAAACCTTCCGGCTCAACTTGATTTGTAATGCCACATTTGAGAGAGAGAGAGAGCATTTTCCCACACTGGCCCCGATAGCAGCCTCATATCGGACAATGACGCCCATCTCGCCCAACACATGGACAATATGGGCGACGACTCCAGGCCTCAGTATAGAGGAGAGTGAAGACAGTTACTGCGCCTTTCATTTCCCCGAAAACTATTTCAGAGCGCAGCTGTTTGGCGCCCGTTTCTGCGTTTCGCGCCGTCGCCGTTGCCGTCGCCATTGTCCGTTGTAACCAGCAGTGGACACCTTAGTCGCGCTTTAAGCTGCGATACGAATGGAACGGGAGCTTGGAAAGCAGAGGGTAAAATTCGTAAATTGGTTTTTGAGGAACGGAAATGGCGTAGTATCTGTCTCACACATTTCGGTGGAGGGCTGACCAGGGGGAAGGCGCATAACTGCCCTCTTTGAACAGTGAACACCTCAATTGGCACGATTCCAGCGATCGGACGGAGACCGCGAGCATGGACGGACATCGCCAGCATGAACGGACACCGCGAGCATGAGAAATTAAAGGCTTTCGCCTTAATATACGACAGAATTTTTTTTTGCATTGCAGTGCGTAATCGACGTGAAAAATTTGCCACGCAGGCTTAGTTCCGGTTTTGCAAAGAACTTGTCCTCATCGACGCACTGCAATCTTTTTTTACTTTCTTCTGAAAGAGATTCTATCAGCTAGCACACGGAAGACAAGTGTGCAACATTTGCTGATTATTGTCAAGTGTGCTTTCTTCCTGTAATATTGCACGTCATTGAACAGTACTTTCCTGCACCCTATTTTTTTGCGTCAAACTGAAGTTCCGCTTTTCCAAGTGGGTGTTAGCTACACGGGCATTGTTTTTCTCTTCCCCAGGGTTGCAATACACGTGGTCTCGTAATGTGTCTCGTGCAGCCAGCGGCCCAGGCTCGGCTCACCGATGTACGGGGAGATGCGCCTGCAGTGCGCCGCCACACGGATCTCCACCTGCGGCGTGGTGGTTCCGCAGAAAGCAGCGTCGGCTCAGCCGACGACAACGTGCACCTCACGCCTGCAGGTGCACTGGCAGTGAGGACGCTCGGACGCAGCAAGCGGAACAGCGTCCGCGGCTCGCGGCTGCCCTATTGCTGCTGCTGCTCACCTGCGCCTCGGTGAGCTTAGCGTCACGTACGCTCACCTTAATTGATACTGCTTCTCATTGTTTCAATACACACTCGCAGAAATAATGAGAGGGAGCAACCCGACGAAGTGCTTTCCATCCTGCACAACCTATAGGAAGGATACGGAGTAGCTCTTGCGCGATCCCGTTGCCTCGAAGGCACAACAAGTGAATGCGTGTATCTCAAGCACATCCCAAAATGAACGGGATGGTTTATCGGACTGAGCTTCTTTTCTATCCTTTGAACATTGTTTTCGTAGCCTTAAGGTGCACGTTAAAGAACCACAGGTGGTCGAAATTTGTGAAGCCCTTCACTACAGTGTCCCTCATAGCCCGAGTCGCTTTGGGATGTTAAACCCCTACAAACCATAAACCTTAATGTGCATATCGCTTCGTGTTTTAAGGCACCTTGATCATTTTCCAGAGAATAGCGCACTTGTTCATATTTATCATGAAGCGATCTCTTCCTGCATAGTTTTATAGATGTTCAAATTCAACGCCTTTCGCATTGAACTTACTCACTTGGCACCCATGTTTTTGGACCCTACGTTTAACCTTCTTGCACATCCCATTCTGGTTTCCTGGAGACTTACTGCATGCGTTTATTTCTTTTCCTCCTCCGCGAATCAACGCACATATGTTCAAAATGTCCGACGCTTTCAACGCCACTTCCTCAGGGTTTCTTCCCACAATTTTTTTTTTTCGCCGTTAGCTTGCTCAACCCGAGTCAGTTCCTCACCGCCTGCACTGTTTGTTGTTCTGCCTTTAGCACCCAAGCCTGATCTTTCAAACGCTAGTTGGTTTACTCTTTGCTACAATAGGACTTCTATCATTGAGCGAAATATGCCGTGCTCAAAAGTATGCCCTGACGCAATTATTCGTTCCCAGATAATCAGCACTAGTTATAAGGAATTTGAGACAACTGCTACCTAGCGCCGCAAAGTTTTGCAGCCCATGCAGCTTCAAGGGGAATTCGTGCATTTGGTAGAATTATTCATACACATAAAAAATTGGGCTTTGCTCATAATTTATGTTCTAGGTGATCTCCAGTACCTCTTAGAAGCAGCGTCGTATTCATGCCTCAGCTAACGTTTGTTCCAAAACCGTTAAATTTTAAGCATTGGGCTCCTGTGGAAGCGGCTTAAATTTAGAGCCCTTTGAGTTAATAAAGACAGTTTTCCAAGAATACATAGCTCCAGTGGTTTGGTAGTGCGATTGCTTAGTAGGGCCATGGAGCCGAACAGCGTCCGGCGGTGTCTTGTGCGGCGGCATCTGTATGAAGCATCCACCTGCTGGGTGGTGTTTAGGGGAGATTTGTCTCTCTCCGTCTTCCACCTGTCACAGAGTCCCTCTCCTCCTGCCCCTCTACCTTCCCCATTGCCACTTGTATGGGAGATAGCCGCCGCGGTGACTCAGTGGTTATGTTGCTCGGCTACTGACCCGAAAGACGTGGGTTGGATACTTAATTAACACCTTAGAAGCCGTTCAAAACCGAGCAGCCCGTTTTATATCTTCAAATTACAATAGACACAGCAGTATCACCAGTATTAAATCTTCACTTAACATCCCGCCACTAGAGCTCCGACGGAAAATCGCACGACTCTGCCTCTTTCATAAGTTATATTACAATTTTCCTGATCTTCGTGACACATTATTACTAGCTCCCATCAGAACATCGCGCCGACTTTTTAACCTCCTCAGCATTCAACGTATACATGGATCGACCTTGGCATTTAATAAATCTTTTCTTCCAACTGCAATAGAAAATTGGAACCTGCTACCCGACTACATTGTTAACGAGCGCGACGCTACTAAATTTCGACAGGCATTAATTAATCATTGTACTGAATAAAAGACACTGCTCAAACTTCACTCAGTTATACTTATTCTTTTTCTTGTTGTTGTTGTTGTTGTTACCGCCTAATTCAGCCTTGCGCCCTTCATTATTGACCAACGTTGTATTGTGATGTATCGTTTTTCATTTTATTGTATTGCATTATGTTTTGTTGTATTAACGTATTATTCTCAGTTGCATTTGCTTTGTCCCCCCCCCCCCCCCCCCCTTATGTAATGCCTCAACAGAGGCATTTAAGGGTAAAATAAATGATGATGATGATGGATCCTGCCGCGGCGGTTGAATTTCTTTGCAGGAGAAATTCTAGAGGCCCGTGTACTGTGCGATTTCAGTGCACTTTAAAGAACCCCAGGTGGTCTAACTTTTCGGAGCCCTCCACTACGGCGTCTCTCATAGCCTTAGTCGCTTTGGGACGTTAAACCCCATAAACTAACCAACCAACTTGTATGGGAGAGGAGGGAGGCGCCGTATGAAGAATGCCACAGCAAAAATCAAAATGAGTACCAAGGTAATGACTCAGTCAATAGCAGGCCTACGTGCAAAATATGCAGTTTCTTGAACTATCTGTGCAGGAACTAGAGGACTGGTGACACTAATTTTTAGGCTCAAGCTGTTTATCCCATTTTGTTTCGTATCTATATCAGAGCAACTGCGCCAAAAATGAACTTCTTTGGTGCAGCGTACAATAAGTAATGAAATTTTTAAAAGTTACCTGCGCCGTGTGGTAGGATTATCAGTAGCTCGCTCGCATTCCATGACCCTCACGTGCTTCCTCGCGGTTGAGGGCTCAACAATTGAACAGCTCACGGCGCGTAGTCAGCGATGGGGAGTCGGTTGTTCGCTTTTCGAGCTAGGGGTGCGGAGGGGTGAATGGGGTTGACACGAGAGAGGGACAAAGGCAGCAAAGGCGCGTGTTCATCCAGTTTATGTCTAACTTCTGCGTGATTTCGGGGGCTCCACCGCAATGAGCCACGGAAGGCCACTGTACGAGCCTGCGGAAGGCAGTTTTTGAGTAGACGACGGCGCTGTCGGTCTATGACGTCACTCAGGCGGCTTCAGTATGGCCGTCGGTGCCAAGGGAAGGGGCTTGGAGCCGATAACTTCTAAATGCAATTTCTACCTGAAATGCGCGCCTATTGCCTGACTTCTTTTTTTTAAGTACGCATAACATCGTCGTGTCTAGTACCTGCAACGTAAAACCGCCATTTGATGGTAGGTCATGTCATGAGTGCTTTACGCTTGACCGAGCTATTTCTTCTGGCATCGCTCGGCAAGAGAAACCTGCCTCTCACAAGACCCACGGATGGCTCTGTTTGGAACAGCCTGTTGCCAGTGCGATTACGCATCGCTTAGCCACTGCGCCTATGTGCCGGTAGTCGTTTGATGAATCAGAATAAAATAGACGGCTTTGGAAAAGTATCGGACTTGCACTGGATTCGGAAGTTAAAGACAAAGAAGACAGGATTGGAGGAGAATCAGATCTGGAATACACTAGGGAGTGAAAGAAGCATGCTATCGCATTATCTTGGGATCAATCCAATTGATAGCCCGTACATTTTTTCTAGCCTATTTATACCAAGCAGTGACTATGTTGTCTGTTATTTGATGCTCTGCTTTGTGTAAACAACAGAAAATGTCTCCAGAATTCCCATTTTCACAACACGGTTAGTCCCATCTCGTGCTGCAAAGCTATAAGTAGCCATCTCGCTAGCTCTCGTTGTGATGCTCAGTGGCGGTGTATTTTCTTTTTTTTTTCGGACGTTTCCTTTCCTTTTTCGCAATTGCGTGCGCGCGGGTAGCGAAAGTATGATGCGCCACATTTCCTTTCGAGCTGATGCGCGCAAAGGTCTGAAAGGGTGCACCACATTTGAGGCGCTCGTATACCGCTTGCATCTCAGCCCGTTCTTTCCTGCTCCGCGTGCAGCCAGTTGCACATCTACGTTGTCGATACTACTTCGCTACACGCTATTCATACGGCAAAGCATCTGGATTCTTCCCAGATCGCGTATATGTACATAGTGCTTTGACAGTATGCTAGTATACGTTAGCATCTTGCTTAGATAGGCGAGCAGCACGCCTTGCGGGTGTTTTCGATTTAATTGTGTTGAATTGCTTGGAGAGAATAAGAGCGTCCTCAAGGACAATTTAAATTGCCGAGGCTGCTGCTGAATGTTTATTATACAAGGATCTGCTTCGGGTCAACAACGTCAGTATGATTTGAATTCGCATGCATAATGTTTCCCTTCCACGCAGAGTTCCTGAGCTGTTGGCGATGCCGTATTTCATGCGTGCTGTCCAAAGCGGCCTCTAGAATTGAGAGTAACCAATTAGACTTAGGTTTCTCACGTTAGTAGTGTCTAGGCATCACCTTGCCACTAAATGCGTTGTGACAAGCGCATTTTTCTTGTGACAGCTCTGGCCTGAGTTATTCTTAACTCGAAACAGTTCACAAAATGGCCGCGAAGGACTGCGCCGTCCAGAAGGGATCACAGCGCGTAAACATAATGCTATGGAAAACTAATAGCTACTTCAATATTCTTTTTTTTATAATCAGCGCTGGCATATCGTTCAAACGTTGAGTTCACATGCGCAATGGTTGGCAACAGATTTAAGGTATTCGAGACTTTAGTTCCGCACATAAGGGCACGATGCGTTAACGTTCATGGCTCCCTGTAGCGGTTATGGTTCTTGGCTGCTGCACGAAAGACGCGGGATAGAACCCGGCCGCAGGGATCGAAATTCGATGGAGGCGAAATTCCAGAGACTCGTGTGCTGTGTGATGTTATTGCATGTTAAAGAACGCCAGGTGCTCGAAATTTCCGGACCACTCCACTACGGCGTCCTCATAGCCTGAGTCACTTTGAGACGTTAAGCCCCCTAAACAATACTAAACGTTCTTTCCTTAGAACTCTTCCACTCTGCAATTTACGCGCATAATGTACCTTTTGTAGACACACACATGGATTAGTACTCACTACACTATACAGGAATTACAAGGCCACAAAATAGGGTTCCACATTGACGCAGGTTTGCGAGGCTCGCGCGCCCTTTTTTTGGTGCGGTGGGGCACGTCAGATAGCGAAGGTTTTCCGATGGCCGCTGCATGTCGGCGTCGGCATGTCGGCGTGAAGCAAAGACGTTATGAAACGCTAACATGCACTTTGCTTCTCGCTTGATAACTATTCCGTAAGTAGAGCTTCTCTACTTAAACCCATACTTTTTAACAAAGACTCGTAAGATGCCACATTACATGAAAGGCCACACGACATAGTAATGCGACACAAATGTTCTTTTTTTGGCCTAGTCGGTAGCTTGCGTTGCTGGAGTCGGAAGCGTCATGGGTTCGAATCCCAACTGAAATATATGAAGGTTTACTTTACGCGAAGCAAGTTACTTTCTAAATATCCGTCCTTTCACGGATGCGCCGACCCGTAAATAACGTTAAAAGTTCAGTTGTATTGTATTTTTATCTCAGATATCAAGCCTAACTAGCGTTGGGACGTTAAACCCCCATCAGCCATGAATATTTCTCAGGAACAGTTCCACAAAGGGTTCCACCCGCTTCCAGCCGCTTATGATTTTAGGCCGCAAACCAAAATTCACATAGATGATCAATCGGGAGCGCCGCCACCGTGGCTGCTGCGGAAGAAAAAAAAATTGGCTGGGGCTTAGCTAAGGTTAAGCCTGGATATCTCGAAGCGAAAAGCTACGGTGATGCTTATGGTTTAGCTTATGGTTATGCTTTATGATCACTTCTGTATCGGTAGGAACACTCTCGTCTCCTTCCATGTTGAATGCGCACGCCTATTCTCTAGCAAGCGGTTATACCTACAGCCGGCCTCCGCGATAAGCACGCGCATGCGGCGAACGTCACACGATGACGCATAGCGCGCGGCAGCATACGCCTGTTCTAAGGGCAAGCGCCCCTTATATACCCCTCCTTTCAAATGCGCACTGCGCACGGCTACGGCGAAAGGTCAAACGGTGGCTGTCAGGAGAAGCGGCGCCGCACATGCTCAGTAGCCTGTGCCGTGCGTGACGTCACTCGTGCTCCGACCTACGCCGGCGCATGCGAAGCGCGGTGTTGACTAGCGCAGTGAAGATTTTCGCTTCAAAATACAACCCGCTGACAGAAATGTTCCGGAGGAAGACTTATCGACTACGCCGGCTGTTCTAAGGGTCGCAGGCTGTTATTTCCGCGGGTGATTTCAGAATATTCTTTGTGCAACCACAGGGGCATTAACTCTACATGTAACGATGCATGCACCATTCTTGACGGTACTCCGGCAGCCTTTGTAACCTGAGCGGCCTGTGTCTGAATGCTGCGACCTTTGTAAGCCAAGACGCTAATTCAGCAACAAGCCCTCTTCTTTCTTTTGTGTGTATTGCGCAGGAGGTCGATCGCCTGGGCGTTCTGAGAGATCCCGACGGGGCCCGGACTGGCGCCTTTGGTGAAGGCGGTACTCTGGGCGTTTTATTTTATTAATTTTTGCTGCACGTTAAAAAACGCGAGTCTCTAATGGTAACCAAAGCGAATAAAATTTATGTGATCAAGCATTAACAGCTTTTGTACTTTATTTAAGGATGTAACATTTTGTTGAGAATTAACCAACCTTGATTTGATAGGCTAGCATCATTATACTTTAACCCCATTTTTCGGACCTTCGTTTTCGGTAACATAACATCAAAAGTAGTTTTGATAGCTTTGATCCGAACCAGTCGATAAAAAGTGTTTTGCTTTAAAAAAAAACTACACCTACGCCAATTTCTCCACAGAACGTCGCCACTGGCTATTGAGCTACTGGGAGCAAGTACTGCATGAGTCGAGCATGAAATTCTCCGAATTAGGAGATTGCTGCCATTTGCCGAGAGATTTCTCCACTTCTATTTAGACTTCCACATCCATTCCGAGAATTTCAGTTCTACGAATTAGGGAAAACTACTATGGAAAGAAAATACTTAGACGTCACAAGCTGGTATCATTCAAACACTTCGCTGCCGAGCACGATGGCGCCGCCACACCTTGGCTGCGTGCCTTCAGTATATCGCTTAAGAGCTTGCGCTTCCAATCTAAATAAAAAGCTGCTGGCTGTTCCTTGCTGTGAGCCGCGTCATGAACACCAAGGTACGCACCACCGCATGGCCTCTCCAGATGGACGTTAGCGTTTAGGATGTAATCTTCATCACTGGCTTGACACTACTTCTTTTCTGGGACTCAGGACTCAGTTCTGCCCGTCAGCCGTTTTATTATTGAGTTCTTGAGTGCACCTGCAATAATAATAAAATATAAATAAACCCCGCGGTGGCGCAGTGGTTATGCTGCTTGGTTGCTGACCCGAAAGTCGCGGGTGGCAAAATGCTTGAAGCCTGTGTACTGTGCGATGTCAGTGCACGTTAATGAACCTCAGGTGGTCGAAATTTCCTGAGGTCTTTACTACGTCGTCAATCATAGCCTGAGTCGCTTTGGGACGTTAAACCCCGCAAACCACCAATCATGATTAATAAAAAATTTCCCTCATATTAGGCTTATTCCTACTTGAACTGTTGGTCTTTCTTGTAATGATGTCCGCAAAGCACAGCGGTCACGCATATGTGCCCAAGAATCTGTGACGGTAGCTGCTTAACCCACGAGTTTCTTCAGTGAACTGGTTAAAAATGCGAAAAACTTCTGTAGCATTAAATATCGCGTCTCTTTGGTAGGGAGGCGTGTCTTCTACACTATATGGACTGCTCTAAAGAAGAAAGACTGCTCTAAAGAAGAAAGTCCTGGTTCATAGGCTGCAAACGGATAACACATGCTCAGGTTTCAACATTAACTCAACCATCTCATCGCACAACAACGCTCTAATTTCTTGAAATAGAAGCGCCGCCGGAAGTAACAACTTGGCATGCAAAATTCGTCGTTGGGCGGGTCATTTCCGCGCCAGTCGGCCGTGGGATAAAGAACCTCGCTATTTTCTGTTCTTTTGGATTGCTTACCCTTCTTCAACTCAAAAGTTATTCGATAACACTGCTTGCTAAAATGGTAGTGTAGCTCCGTTTATGGCAGTTGCTGCGACGGCAGTCGACCTTTCCTAACTCTCCAGGAACTGGCCGATTAAGGCAAAAAGTCAAAAGATTGGAAAACGAGATCCTTTCAAATTACTGATACCGGAATGCAGTACCACAGACAACGTATTTCGAAGATTGCCTGCAATTCATGTCAAGGAAAAAAAATTGCCGAAGTTTACGTTAATTCCTAATGCGAAATTTGAACGCAGCTCATTAGCTGTTTAAGCTTTTCGATAGATTGAGGCAAGGAATTCGAGCAAGACATGTATGTACAATTACAGACAACTTATTTTTCACACATATTCTTTCTTCAAGAAGTACTCCACTAACAGTTATTGTTTGTCGTGAAGGACGCTTCGTGGTGGGAGAAATAGATGGATAAAAGTTCGACTTGCTGCGTCAATGTCTGGTTTTCAAAGACGAAGTGTACGGAAGTATTTGGTGAGGTTGTCAGCCGTGGGAGGCGTTACGAGTGAGAGGAACGGGGTGCTCTCCCGCATAAGTGGTAAGAAATTCCTGTTTGTCTTTATATGTACATTAAAGTTCCCACCCCTCTGCCACCCAGGCAGGTGGCAGTTAATGGTTGATCGCGAAAGTTCGCGCACCGTTCTCAGGGCTCATGCGTGCAGCCCATATCTCTCTGTCATCACCCCACGTACCTATAAGCGTGATTTAGGCGTCCGCTGAACCAGGGAGCTAGTTACGCGCACTTCCTATCCTTAAAATTATCGGAGCGTAAGGCGTTGTCAACGCCAACGCCAATGAACACAACGAACGCCGAAGGGCTGTGACTTCAGCGCCGCGTTTCTGGCACAAGGTTGTGAATCCCAGCGCATGCAGCGCTCATCTTACTCCACCGCCACGTAGCTTAAAGCACGATTGAGGTGTCCAATGTTTCAAGAGGGCAGTTATGTTCCTTTCCTCTGGTTCAGGTGTCCACCTAGATGTGTGAGACATACTGTGCATTTGCGTTCCTCAAAAACCAATTTACCAATTTTAACCTCTGCTTTGCAAGCTCCCAGTCCATTGGTTTCTCAGCTTAAAGGGTGTCCACTGCTGGTTGCGACGGAAAACGGCGACGGCGACGCCGCGAAACGCAGAAGCGGTCGCCAAAGAGCTGCGCTCTAAAATATTAGGAATTATGGGTATGGAAACATTATCGACTGCGAAAGCTACAACACTCGTAAGTAATGGGCCCACGTGGATAACATGAGCACAGATAGCGCACATGACTGAAGAGAGCAGCCAGTCTGAGTTCATGTAACCCAGGCCCACCTTGAGAGCCCACTTGCTCTAGTTTTATTTATTTATTTACAGATACCTTACAGGCCTCCAGGGAGGCATTGTGTAAGGGGGGAGCAATAAATATGTACAACAGTAGTTAGAAAAAACCAAAAATGCATAGAAACAAACACTGTTACGTTCTAAAAGCTGATTAGAAATTATCACGACTGTACAAAATACATGCAGAGGAACATTGAATAAAAAATAAAAAAAGTTAGAATGTAATTAAGACATAATAGTAACGGGAAAAACAGAACATGAGCAAATACACAGGAAGGCAAGTGGGCTGATATACAGGGTGTGACAAAAAAAAAAGGCATGACTCGGGCAAAGAAGAAAACGTGCTAGGTGTTATCGATATAATGTTTGACCAGATGATTATGAAACGTGCCATGGTTGCGCTGCGATGCAATGCAGTTTGGAAGATCGTTTCATAGAGATATAGCACGTGGGAGCGGAGAAAAGTTAAAGGCGTGTGTAGCTGAGGTTATTGTGCGATCTGGTTGATGGATAAGAGTGTCGTTGCAGGTGCGATAACGGTGACCGAGTGGCATGGATTAATTTGTGAAAAAGAGATAAAGGGGCTATGTCTCGACGAGTTCTTAATGGAAGGAGTGAAAGGTCCAGCTTTATTTGGGTAATACTTGATTTAAAACTATAATTTCGTGAAATAAATCGACTAGCCTTATTTTGGATTGCTTCTAGCATGTCAATTAGGTACTTCTGGTGAGGTGACCAAATGGGCGACGCATACGCGAGCTGAGATCTAACAAAAGTTAAATATGCTTGTTTACGCACATTAGCAGTGGTGCTTTGTAAGTTGCGGCGCAGGAAACCTAATGAACTTGAAGCATTGGCAGTAATGGTGGTTATGTGAGCAGTCCACGAAAGGTTTGTTGAGAAGTGAACACCTAAGTATTTGTATTGAGTAGCCCGACCCAATATGTTGTTATTAATGTGGTAAGGGAAGTAAGAGTTTGCTGATTTTTGAGAAAAATTGATTATTTTACAATTGGAAACATTTAGGGTCATTAGCCATGTTCTACACCAATCATGAATTAAATCCAGGTCAGTTTGAAGTGAAATGTGGTCGTCAGTACTCTTTATGGATCGGTATACAATACAATCGTCAGCAAATATTCGTATGCGGGATGAAATGTTGCACGGCAGGTCGTTTATGTAAATTAAGAAGAGTAAGGGACCAAGGACGCTCCCTTGTGGCACACCTGACGTAACATCAGAAAGAGGAGATAAGTGATTATTAATGACTGTGAACTGTTGCCGATTCGAAAGAAAATTACGGAGCCATGACAAAGTTAGAGCATCTAGTTTAAGCGCCGAAAGCTTAGATATTAGGCGACAGTGAGCTACACGATCAAATGCTTTTGCGAAGTCGAGGAATGCACAATCAGATTGTAAATTGTTGTTCATGTTGGAATGAAGGTCAGTAGTGAATTCGAATAACTGTGATTCACAGGAAAAGCCTTTCCTAAAACCACGCTGATTGGGGAAAAAGAAATGAACAGATTCCAAGTGACCGTAAATATGAGACGCAATAATGTGCTCGAGCATCTTGCAGCAGATGCATGTTAGAGAAATCGGTCGATAATTTTCACGTGCATGTTTATTGCCACTTTTTAAACTGGTACCACTTATTCTATTTTCCAGTCATTCGGAAGCATCCCTGTTAATAATGACTGCCGAAAGATATGAAGTAAGATGTTACTAGACGCGGATATGGTGCTCTTTAATATTTTGGAATTAATTTCATCGACGCCACATGAAGAAGACACTTTCAGGTTAGTGATCAATCGGATTATGCCTTCGAGAGTAATATCAATCGGAGCCATGTACGGGTAGTCAAAATCGTGCACGCAAGGAATGTAGGAACTGTCTTCTCTAGTGAATACAGATGTGAAAAATGAGTTAAATGCTGTTGCGCTGTCAGCATCAGAGTAGGGAATGTTGTTGTTGTCATGTATTGAAATATCGTTACTAATGTTACGCCGACCTATTACCTTCCAGAACTTGCTGGGATTGTTCTTGAGCAGTGCTGGAAGGTCTTGTGAATAATATGTATCTTTAGCGTCGCAAATAGCAGAGCAGTAAGTGTTTAGATAGCTTTTGTAATTATTCCAAGCACTTGGAGAACTCACGCGCTTTGCATTTTTGTACAGCCGTTTTTTCTTATTTCTCATTCTGTGATGGAGTTTCCTGAACCAAGGGTTAGATTTATCATTAGTTATAGTGATGAGCGGGACGTATTTGGCTACTAATTCTGACAGCTTTTCTCGGAAGAGAATCCAGTTATCATTGATTGACCTATCTTGAAAGAAAGGCAGTAGTATTTTGTCGGCAAACTTTTCGAGTTCGGTGTTAATAAGGGCATAATCAGCTCTGTTGTAATCGCGAATTTGCTTTCTTGTGACTCCAGTAAAGGGAAGCGGAATGTTAATAGTCACTTGAAGCAAATCATGGTCACTAAATCCATCTAAGTATGAAATGTTACCGATTGTTTCAGGGGCTGTTGTAAAGATGAGATCTAGTATATTGGAACCACGGGTGGGCTTGGTAACTACTTGAAATAGGGTAAAATCTAAAGTCATGTTTATGAATCTTAATGAGGCATTACAAGGGGATGAGAGCTTTGTCCAGTCAATCTGCGGAAAGTTAAAATCCCCAAACAGATAAGTTATATCGGCTGGAAAGAGTTCAAACGCCTTAGCCATGCTGTCATGAAGTTTATTTAAAAAAGAAATGTCGGAATCCGGGGCTCGGTAGCAGTTACCCATTAAAAGTTTTCTAGAAGAAATCATGCTTGCTGCCCAGATTATTTCGAGGTCCGAATCGGTATCAATGACAAAGGAAGCAACTGATTTCTTTATACCTAATAGGACTCCGCCCCTTCGCCTATGCGGGCGATCACGCCTGTATATGTTGAATGGACTGGAGGCTGAAATAACTTCATGATCACCGATATCGGGGTGCAGCCACGTTTCAGTGAATACGATAACGTCAGGATCACTGTCCTCCAGAAAAGATGTGACAAGAGCGCGCTTTGATAGGATACTTCGGATGTTAGCAAATGAAATTGATAAAGGTGAAGAGACGACGGCTAGTTTAGGTTTTTGACAGTTTTGAGCACACGAGATGGGTAGTGACTACCGATCAGACAGGACGACTGAGTCAGTAACGACGACGTAGACATAGGTTTGTGAATTCATATGTAGCTTGTCAACTGATAGCTTGAATTTCATTTTGTGCGTTTTTGCGAACTGAATCAGCTTTGCCCTGGCTTTTCGTGTTCTAACTGAAAAATCTTCACGAATGGCAAAATTTGTTCCCTTCAGTTTATGCCCAAAAGATAGGATGCGTTACTTGTCCTTAAAATACGGGAGCTTAGCTATAAGAGGCCGCTGCTTTTCAGAATCATATTTGCCTAGTCTGTGAACTCGTTCAAATTGTTGGCCAGTTGTAGCGATACCCAGTTTATCCAAGCAGAGATTAATTACTTTATTTTCAGACATTGCCCAGTCTTCCTGTTTGTCATCATCCACTCCAAAGAAGAGTAGATTGGAGCGTCGCATCCTATTTTCAGTGTCGTCACATCTTGACGTAATGGCTGTCAGACGTTCCGAGACACGAAGCACAGCTTCAGCATCAGCATTTGCCCTGTCTTCTGATGCGCCACTCGAGGATATGGATGCTTCCAATGCCGCCACTTTAGCAGTCAGCAGTCGAACTTCATTTTCAGTTGCTACCTGCTTTTCCTTTGCGTTTTTAATTTTCTCGAGTAATGAAGCATGTTCTTCTTCTAGCTTACGGATAGCATCCAGAGCCTCGACAAATGCTTCAGCCTCAGCCTTTGACATTGGGCCAGGGTTTGACTCTACATCACCCGAGAGCATGAGCAAAATGTCAGACAGTGTGAAACAAATACCCGACAAAGATGCTAACACTCGCTTAAACAAATCATTCAACGCTGGGGGGCACGACTCCGCAAAAAGAGAGTAATGGCTACTTCTAACGCAAGTCGCAGTTAAGTCCTATGAACCGAAATCGTTGCATTAAACAGCAGCTTCAAAAAAGGACTTATTCGCCTCTCTAAATTACAGTGCCAGCTCAGCAGCTTCCGGCGATTCGAGAACGCGACGGAACAAGTACTGGCTGAGTGATCCTGCTAATGAAGATGCCAGTTCTAAGAAGGTGTCAAAGTTAGGTTAAAATAGGACCATGTTGGTACAACGAATTTCTTAAAGAAGTTTTCTTTTTATTTTTCGGTTCTTTTGCAATAGGCCACTGAGAGTATGCTTCGCTATTTGTGCAAGTGCGTTCTCGGTCATCCGCTATTGACGTTTTGGAAAGAATGGCCGTTGTGTACGTGTGTCGATGGTCCGTGACCAATAAGCTACGCTTCCGCCGCATGCAGACAGCGGGGTATCTGCCTTGATAAGCTGTGTACTTCAGTGTTACTTCCTTGTAGTCGTGGCAAATTTATCAAATGCTTTCTGCCCCTGTTATTTCCTTTATTTACGCTTTCAGCCACAGGTGCAGTGCTGAAGACGCTGCTACCTGAACCTTTAGGGAAGTAAACCGTGAGCAATACAAGGTCTTTATTTCATGTTTGCCGTCAGTTTTTAGTTTAATTTATATTTCGTGAACAGGTGTAATAGTCAGGAAACATATTCGTGCTACTCAAAGTCAGAGCGTAGAGATATTGTGTGCCATGATGCACTTCTGTCCATTCGCCTGTTTAGAATTTAGCCGCTCTATACTGAAGCTCACGTGTGGTGTTCAAAGTACTTTGCGCTATTTACGAGGTAATGGGCAGAGGATTGTAGCTGCGCTGTTTATCTTTGGGTTTTCTCAAGGAGTTCATTTCGGGTGATACCTGTGCGGATTTCAAACAATTAGCAGCATATAAAAGCTTTTTTTTTTCACCTGGATATCGAGATATCGAGATGTTCCCACACAGGGATAACATTCCCTGTTTATGGAGTAAGAGCTACAAGGGCGGGGCAACGACTTCCAATGGAAGCCTAGCGCCACGCGCGAATCAGGTCAGTTCAGAAGTCATTGCCACATAATGGCAGCTTCTTTTGCATAGCCACTGCGGGTTGTCTCTAGCGTAGAGAATAAAATAAACACCTCTTTAGAGCGCAAACTGTACCCAGGATAGTTGTGGCCTTCTTTGAACCCTCCTCTATCTACGCAAGAGATCGTGTATAAGTGTGAGCTTGTTTGCGCATGCCTTAGGACTGTTTCGAGTTATAGTTGCGTACAGGTGCCGGGCGATGGCAATTTACCTTTATCCGCACTATTTGGAGGCAGGTAGCGAGGATTTTTGAGAATGAACTATTGATGAAAGAATAGTTTTGTGCCTATCTGCGAAGGGAACATTATGGAAGAACGGAACTTTTTTTTTCCCAAAGAGAGTGAATATTTTCAGTATCCCTGCAAAGTTTCTTTCTGGCATGACAAAGTTCTCTTGTGTATTGGCGGCTGTAATTTAGAGCCAAAATGGCGGCCTCCAGCAGTTGCAACCTCGTCGCGAATCACTCTGTGATTCGTTAGCTGGTTTTGGAGGTAGTAATAGAGAGGGAAGGGAGATCAATATAGGAACAGTAACGGAAAATTTCAGGATTGTGCAGGAGATTCACTGCACAACTTGCTCTATGGTTACGCAGTACGGCATATTCGCTTCTGCCGCTGCACTACTCCCTCTATACACCACACGTATTCTTTAAACAATCGAATGTTGCCAGTCCATGCTTTACTCGCAAGCTCTGTAGAGCACCGAAACAATACGCGCAAACTGCAGAACGATCCCGCATAGGCGCGTGTGCCTCAAAAGAAATCGAAAGGTATACAAGTGCATTAGCTTTTTTTTGGAGTTTAGGCAAATATATTGTCACGTAGTGGTTACTGCAGTCCGGCGAGCAGGAGAACAGCGAGAATGGCTTCTAAACGCAACTCTTTATTTGGGCTGACTTGCGCCCACAAACAGCTGAATGACTCGGCGGCGGCCTAGAAACTGTCGTGCTCGCTGGTCGTCTAAAAAAATGCCCGCCGTTCTTGGCCGTACTCTTTTTAAAGCTGATAGCGGAATTTTGATATAAAGCTTGGAAAGTTACTAGAACATTCTGGAACAACGTGGAATGGGCTCCGCCTGGATGCGATCAGTCGAGAAAAATCTAGGCGCGTCTTGCATCCCAAACCAAGCGTCGCTGGCATGCTGCCATTTGGGCAGGAACGACTATACAGTTCAGTTTACCTAGCCCACGAAGAACGTTGTACGGCCCAAAATAGCGTTGCAAAAGCTTTTCACTCAATTCACGGCGGCGAATCGGCGTCCAAACCCAGACTCGGTCTCCTGGCTTGTACTCCGCTTTGCGTCTTCGTAGGTTGTAGCGTCTGGCGTCGGTCCGCTGCTGGTCTTTTATCCGTAATCGGGTAAGTCTTCGGGCTTCTGTGCGTTTGAGATAGGCAGCGACGTCTACATTATCTTCTTCAGTAACTTTGGGTAGTACAGCGTCCAGCGTGGTCGTGGCCTCCCTGCCATGGACAAGCATAACAGGCGTCATCTGGGGTGGTATTCTCCCGGTGTCGCCTTTTGCGACATGTCTCATTAGGGCGGGGCCTAAAAAAGTGCGTACAGTTACTTGAAGAAAAGCAAAACGCCACCGGCACTTTCGTCGGTGATGCTTTCATTTACTCCGAGGAGCGACAATTTACCACTGCTGATTCACTAGCAGCAGTAGTTGTTAATTATAGCAGAGATGATTCTTTTTTATTTCAAGCAGCATAATGTACACACCACAGTCAATGAGTACTTATAATGCCATCTCGTTGCTGCGGGCAACGCCTGCTTTGTCGTCTGTTTACGACGGTGCAAAGTTCGCATGGCGAGCGGCAGCCCGGCTCAGCAGACGGTAATTTGGCCGCGCCGCAAGAATCCCCGCTTCACTACTGCTCGCTCCCATGGAGTGCGAGGAAAGGAGACCCAGTGTTGTCGTGTGCCGACTCGCACGATAGCCGTGGCGACATCGAAAAGCTTCGTCGGTGTGAGGATTTGGAAGATTACAGGTTGAATTTACACATACACTCAAGGTATAAGCAATAAACGAGGCGGCTTTTATAGGAAAGGAAACCAATTTCAGTATGGGCGTGAAAAGAGGAAAGAGACAAGAGAGCAACGCAACAACACACGGAAAAAACACACGGGAGAACAGAACAAAATCCTCGCGCAAAATACATGAAAGAGAAAGTCAAAAAGGAAAGGCACACTACTTGTCTCTCATACGAGACTCGAGCGGGGAGGACTGGCTGGGTGTCGGGCAGTCAGGCAGTCTCTGGGCGTTCCAGGGTCGATGCACTGTTGCGGGCGTTTTCCACGTTGGCCTTCAACGCTACCGCAGCGTCAGCGTCTGTGGGCTCCCAGCACGGTTCCCAGGTCTGGTAGCCCGGGTGCGCCACGTAGGCGCCAGAGGTGGCCTGTGTGGAGCAGCTGACGGATGGACGGAGAAGAGTGGCGCCTGGACCTGGTGGTTGAAGCTCTCGACGACGGATGTCCGGGTCTGGTGTCCCGGACGTCTGCGGCTGAGGCCCAAGCCCGGAACTCGGGGAGCCAGCAGAACTCGCCCACGTCCGGCGCCCACCGCGCTCTTCTCTTCTCTCCCACGTAATCCTCTTCCACCTGTCCCGGCGTACCCCTCCGCACGCGCTCCTCGTGCTTTTTTGTCTTCTGCCTCACAATCGACGCTGGGTGGCGCTATCTCCTTACAGTCGGTCAAAGCAAACGGGCCGCGGTGCCCGCGCATACGGCACTCTTCTTCGCGGCTCAAAAACCAGGCAAGGAGAGTGGGATCCATAGCGTCTAGTATCAATTTCCTAGCCCGTCGCCCGCACGAATCGCTTCAGCACATTCCGTTGTTCGACTAAGCGTAGTAAATTGGGGCGACGTCACGATGACGTAGCAGGAAGGCGGATCCGTGTCCTCACGCCGCCATCACCGCGGCTCGAGCCAATGACCAAAGAGTGAAGGCGACATGTCGCAAAAGACGACACCGGGAGAATACCACCCCTGGATGATCTCCTGCACTGCGGTGTTGCAGGCGAAGGCGATGTAAGGCAGGATGACTTCCCAGGTTTGTGTTCGGCATCAACATACATGGCGAGCATATCGACGATGGGTTTAGGCGCTCGGTCAGTCGGTTGGTCTGCGGATGGTATGCAGTTGTCCTTCGGCGGCTGGTTTGGATGCAACGCAGGGTGGCTTGCGTCAGTTCCGCCGTGAATGCTGTTGCTCTGTCCGTGATGAGCACATCTGGCGCGCCGTGTCGCAGAAGAATGCACCCCACGAAAAATTTGGGATTCTTCTGCTCCTGTTTCGTTCGGTATGGCGTTTGCCTCGCCACAGCGGGTCAGATAGGCGGTCGCTATAATGATCCACTTAATTCCAGACCGTGATTTCGGGAAAGGGCCAAGCAGGTCCATCCCGATCTGCTGAAAGAGCCTTGAGAGGGGTTCAATGGGGTTCAAAAATCCTGCTGGTCGGGTTTGAGGGGCCTTTCGTCGCTGACAATCTCGGCAGGTTTTCACATAATGTGTGACATCGGCAGATAGTCGAGGCCAGTAATACTTCTCTAGAATGCGGCGGAAGTGGAAGAAAACCCGACATTTCCAGCTGTTTGCTCGTCGAGTCAAGCCTGAAGAACGTCTTGGAGCTGATGGGTCCCAGGAAGGCGTACTCATGGTCGTCCGGCGGCGGAGCATCTACAGGGGCTCCTGAGAGGCAGGTGTCAGGCTCCACCGAGCGGGGCGGCCGGAGGGGTTCTTCAAACTGGCAAGCCAGCACAGTGCGTGGTGATTGCTGACCACCTTGAACGGTCGTTCGTACAGGTAGGGGCAGAATTTCCACGTAGCCCAGATAATGGTAAGGCACTCCTTCTCAGTTGTCGAATAATTAGCCTCAGCCTTGGACAGAGAACGGCTAGCGTATGCGATTACCTTTTACAGTCCGTAAACTTTTCTAACGAGGACAGCGCGGGCCTCGTATGCGATTACCTTTTCCAGTCCGTAAACTTTTCGAACGAGGATAGCGCCTAGGCCCGCGCTGCTTGCATCGGTATGAATTGGAGTCTCTGCGTTTTCATCAAAGTGCGCGAGGATTGGAGGAGGGAGGGGGACTGTAAACGACGCTGAAGTTCTTTGTAGGCTTCTACTTGCGGTGCTTCCCATTTAAACGACATGTCTGACTTTTTCAAATGGTTCATAGGCTCAGCCGCCCCGGTGGCTCAGTGGTTACGGTGCTCGGCTGCTGTCTCGAAAGACGCGGGTTCGATCCCGTCCGCGGCGGCTGAATTTCAATGAATGCGAAATTCTAGAGGCCCGTGTGCTGTGCGATGTCAGTGCACGTTAAGGAACCCCAGGTGGTCGAAATTTCCGGACCCCTTCACTACGGCGTCCCTCATAGCCTGAGTTGCTTCGGGACGTTAAACCCCAATAAATCAAACCAACCGACGGTTCATAGGCTCGGCGATGCATGAAAAGGTCTTGACAAATCGTCGGTAATACGCTCACAGTCCGAGGAATCTGCGCACAGCTTTCTTATCGGCTCGCAGTTGAAATAGTGCGATAGCTGCTGTTTTCTGCGGGTCTTGGTGTACTCCCTCCTTGCTCACGATGTCGCCTAAAAACAACAGCTTTTCAGAGGCAAAGTGGCCCTTCTCTCCTTTCAAGGTTAGGCCGATCGCGTCTAATAGCGCTCGACGCCTTTTTAGGTGCTCTTCAAAGTTCGAAGCAAAGACAACAACGACATCTAAATATACCAGATAAATTTGCCACGTCAGATCTGCCAGCACTGTATCCATTTCTTGCTGAAACGTCGCTGGTGCGGAACTGAGTCCAAATGGCATCACCTTGAACTCGAAGAGGCCATCCGGAGTGATGATTGCGGTCTTCTGGCGATCTCTTTCATCGACTTCAATTTGCCAGTGGCCGCTCTTGAGGTCAGTCGATGAGAAGTACTTGGCGTTGCAGAGCCGATTCAGTGTGTGGGATAGGAGGTAGACGTCCTTCTTTGTTATGTTGTTCAAGCGGCAGTAATCGACGCAGAATCGATGTGCGCCGTCTTTCTCACTAGAACGACCGGTGCCGCCGAGGGGCTATTCGAAGGCTGGATAACGTCGTCGGGAAGCATTTCTTCTACTTGGTCCCGGTTGGCTTGTCATTCATCTGGGGCACATGGTAGGGGCTTTGGCGGAGAGGTTGAACGTTCAGGTCGGTTATAATGCGATGCTTTGGAATCGGCGTTTGTCAGACCTTCGACGATGACGATAAACACTCGCTGTAGCTTTGAAGCAGATTGTGGATCTGGTCTTGTCTGTTCGGGGGCAGGTATTGGTTGATGTTTAAAATGGACGTGTTCTCTTGGTGAGGCGAATCTTGTGCAGATGGGTCGGATAGGGCGAAGGAGTCTCGTGCGTCGGATATTTCTTGGAAGAAAGCAATCATCGTTCCTCTGTTAACGTGCCGGTATTCTTCGTTGAAGTTAGTCAGCAGTACTTCGGCTTGGCCTTTGCGGAAATGTGCAATGCCTCTTGCGATGCCGATTCCTCGGTCGAGAAGCAATTGCATGTTCCCCTCGATGATGGCTTCTGTGTTATTTCCTTCCGTGGCACCTGTAGTGATGATGACGCTTTAGCGGGATAGGACACACTTGTTTCTAGAGGGCACAAAAATGCAACGTGATGTTCTAGAGTGCTCATCGAGCGGAAGGCCTCGTCCGTGGAAAGCGTGATCAGCTTGGATCTCATGTCGATGATCGGCTGATGCTCATTAAGGAAATCTATGTTGATGATCACTTCGCAGGAACATTGCTGTAGCACAACGAAGGTCGCGGGATAGGAATGTCCGTTCAGAGTCACTCACGCTGTGCGTCGTCCTGAAGGCGTAATGAGATGGCCCCTCGCGGAGCTAATCTGTGGGCCGACCCAAGCGGTGGTTACTTTCCTCAGCTCCGCAGCGAATGTTCTATTCAGCACCCAATAATCGGCTCCTGTGCTGACTAGAGCCGTAACTTTCCGGCCATAGACAACTTCTATGTCGGATGCCCTGGCTCTGGCTGTGCATGTTGTCCTCGGCGTCTGGTCTCGGCTTCGTCGGGTATGTGAATCGTGAATGGGGCGTGTGGTCGAAGCTGTTCTGGATGGCGGCGTCGTGTTGAAGGCGTTTCGCGTCGTGATCGAGGTTGTCTTACTATGCGGCGTCGGCATGGTGTGTGCGGCGTCTTCGTATGGCGTGGTCGCTTGAGGATCTTCGTCGTTTCCTCGGTAAGCAACCTGACCTCCACAGGTTGCTTTGCTTAGTTTTCATTACGGGGGCTATGGGACCTTCCTCGGACAGCGGCGGCGTACCTGCGGCCCGGCGAAGCAAAGCATGTGGTGAACAGCGACGGGGATCGGGAGAGACGGCTTGACGGGACGGCTCTGCGCAACGAGTCGTGGTCCCATGGTCGCTGGCCGGGGAGCGGTCGTGGGGCGTCGATAGCGAAACCCCGCAGGCCGTTGAGTCTGTACGGGCAGTGGCGAAGAATGTGACCGATGCGGCCACAATAGAAACACATTGGGCGGTTGTCGGGAGTCCTCCACTCGTCGCATTTCCTAAATCTGTTTCGTCGCTCGTAAGGGGGGCTTGCGGGAGCTAGGGGCCATGGTTCTTGCAGAACTGGTGTCCGTCGAAGAGGGCTTGGGGGGCCTCGTCGAGGTGGAGGACTGGGTAGTGCAGCGGCGTAGGTCATGGCTTCAGCTTCTGTTGGTGTCGTCGGTGACGGGGAGCCAAGTGCATGCTGTACTTCTTCTGGAATGATGTCCGTGAGCGACGCCATCTGAGTCTCTTGCGTCTGCTGTGCTGAGGATGGCAGCAGTCTGCGACGTTCTTCGCGAAGAGTTCGGCAAATTAGATTTCGCAGGTTATCCCCGCTTGCAGTGGTATCTTCTGGGTAGCTTGCCGTCAGCAAGTGGTCGGCTGTAGCGACGGGTCCCGGCGTCAAGGGCCCTTTTTATGGTGGAAGCTGCAACTACAAGCTCGGCGATGGTTTTTGGAGGTTTCCGTATCAGCCCGGCAAAGAGTTGCTGCTTCACACCACGCATCAAGAACTAGAGCTTCTTTTTTTCATTCATGTCACGGTTGGCGCGCATGAAAAGGCGTTTCATATCTTCCACATACGCAGTCACGGTCTCGTTTGGGCGTTGAATTCGTGACTGCAGCAGTACCTCTGCTTTTTCCTTCCGTACCACGCTAGGGAATGTACCAAGTAGCTTCTTCTTGAAGGTCGCCCAGGTCGTGAGGGAAGATTCGTCGTTTTCAAACCACGTTCTGGCGGGGCCGTCTAATGCAAAATAATGTTTCGAAGCTTCGCGCTGTCATCCCAGGTGTTGAGCGCTGCCACATGGTCGTAAATGTCCAGGCAGTACTGTACATCTTCATGTGCTTCTCCGCAGAAAGTTGGTGGCTCACGGGGTTGGCGAAGCACGACGGGCGTTGGCTGTGCACCAGGGTCTATCGTGAGGAGCATAGCCAGGGCTGCCATCGTGTGAAGGAGGTGGATGACCCGAGGGTAATCGGTTTATTTACGTCATGCACATAATCCTGGCTTAAGAGAACGATCCACCAGTTCCCGCATTATTCAATGGCATCTTAAACAGTGGGTGTCTTCTGAGTCCACCGAGGGAGGCGTGGCTTGTTGATGAGAGAGTATTTGATAAAGTTCACACGTGCGCAGAATCTAACCTACTCACATTTGCCAAACACTTTGACGAGGAGGTGATTTTATGGGTTAGAAGCGCGTCGATACGTTGACGCGAAGCTGCTAAATTGCCAAGCGTATACAGCACGCGTAAAAATGAATAGCTCATGGCCCGCACAAAGATGTTGCCCAAAGCCTGATGGCGCCTGCTAGATTTTCTTTCTGTTGAAATGAAAATACATGGTCTGTTCTGAAAGTAGTAGGACTCATTTTTTTAAACAAAATTTATTCAAGAGAATAGTACAAACGATTACAATTTTTCCAAGGTAGCACCCTTCCGCACCTACACGCTACTGCCAATGAGTTTTACAGTTTTCGTACGCCTCCAGGAACGCCTGGACTGGAATGCTGTTTAGCTCCCTCGTCACGGCCTTTTGAACCGACTGTACCGAGCGTCGATTTTATTCTCGGGAATAGAAAAAAGTCTGGCGGGGCCAAGTCGAGGCTGTAGGGGGGCTGAGGTAGCGTTGCCGCCTTGTGCTGGGCAAAAAATTGGGTCCTCATTCACATGATGAAGATCATCCTACCGGTTGGCCTTTTCCTCCTCTGACAACACTCCCGGCACCAACTTCGCGCACGCTTTCCTCATGGATAAGTTTTCTGTCACGATCTCAAAAACTTGGGTTTGAGGAATGCTCAAGTCATCAGCAATCATTCTGATACTCAGTCTGCGATCATTGTTAAGTAAATGTTTCACTCGCTACACATTTTCGTTGGTCTTGCTGGTCGAAGGGCGTCTGGAGCAGTCGTCCTCCTCCACTCTTTTCTTACCTTCTCGGAACAGCTTGTGCCACTCAAAAAACACCTTATCTACCAATGGAAGCGTCACCGTAGGCCTCCTTAATCATGTTTTGAGTCTCTTTGCCCGTTTTACCAAGATTTACTCAAAATTTGATCGCGTATCGCTGATTCAGTAAACGCTCGATGATTCTGCGTGACGAGACGTTTGCACAGAGTTTCAGAGTACAAGCGACCTCCTCTCTTCAACGGCCGAGAGCCGACTGCCGATTTTCCCCAGCATTCCCAATATCCCCCTTCAACGATCCTGCACGCGCAGACCACATCTCGTCCGCCCGTTCGCCAGGAAAAAACCAGTCCTACTACTTTCAGAACAGACCCTGTATATCCATCTATCTCTTCGACCACGAAGCTTCCTTAACGACAAACAATAACTGTTAATGGAGTGCTTCTTGAGGAAGGAATATGTGTGAAAAATAAGTTGTCTTTAATTGTACATACATATCTTGCTCGAATTCCTTGCCTGAGTCTATCCAAAAGCTTAAACAGCTAATGAGCTGCGCTCAAATTTCGCATTAGGAAGTAACGTAATCGTCGGAATTTTTTTCTTTATATGAATTGCAGGCAATCTCCAAAATACGCTGTGTATGGTACTGTACTCCGGGATCAGTAATTTGAAAGGATGTCGTTTTCCAATATCTTGACTTTTTGCCTTAATCGGCCAGTTCCTGGAGAGTTAGGAAAGGTCGACTGCCGTCGCAGCAGGTGCCATAAACGGAGCTAAACTATTATTTTAGCAAGCAGTTTTTTCATATATGTTTTGAATTGATGAGGGGTAACCAATCTAAAAGTGCAGAAAACAGCGGGGTTGTTTCCTCCATGGCAGAGCGACATCGAAATAACTAGCGCAACATCGCATTTTACCTACCAAGCGTTCCTCCCGGCGGAACTTCTGTTTCAAGAAATTACAGCGTTGTTTTGCGATGAAATGGTTGAATTAATGTTGAAAGCTGGAGAGTTATCCGTTTGCAGCCTATGAACCTGTACTTTCCTTCTTTTGTACAGTCCATTTAGTGTTAAAGACACCCCTCCCCACCATAGAGACCTGATAATTGAATCATGCAGAAGTGTTTCACATGTTCAAACAGTTCAGTGAGGCGACTCGTGGGTGAAGCAGCTACCTTCCCAGATTCATGAAAACATATGCGTGACAGTCGGGATTTTAGGACATCATAACAAGAAAAACCAGAAGTGCAAGCCGGAATAAGCATACTAGGAGGGAAATTTTTTATTAATGATTTATGGTTTTGGGGGTTTAACGTCCCAAAGAGACTCAGGCTATGATTGACGACGTAATAAAGACCTCCGGAAATTTCAACCACCTGGGGTTCTTTAAAGTGCCGTTACATCGCACAGTACACAGGCCTCTAGCATTTTGCCTCCACCGATATGCAATCGCCGCGGCCGGGATTGAACTCGCGGCTTTCGGGTCAGCAGCCAAGCAGCATAACCACTGAGCCACCGCGGGGGTAATAACCCCCGCGGTGGCCAGGCGCACTAAGAACACAATAATAAAACGGCTGACGGGCAGAACTGAGTCCTGAGTCCTAGAAAAAAACTAGTATCAAGCCAGTGATGAAGATTACATCCTAAACGCTAACGTCCATCTGCATAGGCTATGCAGTGGTGCGTACCTTGGTGTTCATGACGCGGCTCACAGCAGGAAATAGCCAGCAGCTTTTTCTTTTAGATTGGAAGCGCAATCTCCAAAGCTATATACTGAAGGCACGCAACCATGGTGTCGCGGCGCCATCAAGCTCGCCAGCGAAGTGTTCGAATGATACCAGCTTGTGACGTCTAAGTATTTCTTTCCATAGTCGTTTTCCCTATTCTGTAGAACTGAAATTCTCGGAATGGATGTGGAAGTCTAAACAAAAGTGGAGAAGACTCTCGGCAAATGGCAACAATCTTCTATTGCGGAGAATTTCATACTGGACTTATGCAGTATTTCCGACCCAGTAGCTCAATAGCCAGTGGCGCCGTACTGTGGAGAAATTGGCGTAGGTGTAGTTTACTTTTGAAGCAAATCACTTTTGTGCGAAATTTATTATCGACAGGTTGGGATGGAAGCCTTCAAATCTACTTTGATTTTACTTACCGAAAACAGGAAGGTCGGAAAAATGTAGAAAAAGTATAATGACGTTAGTCTATCAAATCAAGGTTGGTAATTCTCAACAAAATGTTACATCCTTAAATAAAGTAGAAAAGCTGTTAATACCTGATCACATTGATTTTATTCGCTTTGGTTACCATTGGAAACTCGCGTTTTTTAACGTGTAACAAAAATTAATAAAAGAAAACGCCCAGAGTACCGCCTTCACCCAAGGCGCCAGTCCAGGCCCCGTCGGGATCTCTCAGAACGCCCAGGCGATCGACCTCCTGCGCAGTACACAGAAAAGAAAGAAGAGGGCTTGTTGCTGAATTAGCGACTTGGCTTACAAAGATCGCAGCAGTCAGACACAGGCCCCTCAGGTTAGAAAGGCTGCCGGAGTACCGTCAAGAATGGTGCCTGCATCGTTACATGTATAGTCAATGCCCCTGTGGTTGCACAAAGAATATTCTGAAATCACCTGCGGAAATAACACTTCGAACAGCCGGCGTAGTCGATAAGTCTTCCTCTTGAACATTTCTGTCGGCGGGTTGTATTCTGAATCGAAAATTTTCACTACGCTAGTCAACACCGCGCTTCGCGTGAGCCGGCGTATGTCAGAGCACGAATGAGGTATTGACGTAATGACGTATTGACGTAGAGCACGAATGACGAATGACTAGGCGCATTTTGCTAGTAAATTGCAGAGTGGAAGAGTTCTAAGAAAAGATGGTTTAGTATAGTTTAGGGGGCATAACGTCTCAAAGCGACTCAGGCTATGAGAACGCCGTAGTGGAGTGCTCCGTAAATTTCGACCACCTGGCGTTCTTTAACATGCAATGACATCCCACAGCGCACGGATATCTGGAATTTCGCCTCCACCGAAATTCAACCCCTGCGGCTGGGATCTAACCCGCGTCTTTCGAGTCAGCAGCCAAGAACCATAACCGCTACAGGGAGCCATGAACGCTAACGCATCGCGCCCTTATATGCGGAACTTAAGTCTCGAATACCTTAGATACGTTGCCAACCATTGCGCATGTGAACTCAACGTTTGCACGTTATGCCAGCGATGATTATAAAAAAGAATATTGAAGTAGCTATTAGTTTTCCACAGCATTATTTTTACGCGCTGTGATCCCTTCGGGACAGCGCTCTCCTTCGCGGCGATTTCGTGAACTGTTTCGATTTACGAATAACTCAGGCCGGAGCCGTAACAAGCAAAAGGCGCTTGTCATAGCGCATTTAGTGGCAAAGTGAGGCCTAGACACCAGTAACGTGAGAAACCTAAGTCTAATTAAGCAGCCAGCAGCCACAGAAACTAAGGGGCACAGGGGATTTTTAATTTATTTATTTCGTGCTGTTGCTCGATTTAGAATATTACTGAATACGTTATCGCTTAAAGCTAATTTATTAGCAAAGGAGAAGAAAAAACAACCACATGCCGCCGGTGGGATCCGAACCCACGACCTCCGAATTACGCGTCCGGTGCTCTACCGCTGAGCTACGGCGACGGCTGTCAAATCTTCTGCTTTCGGGGGTATTTATGTTTACAAATAACCTAACCTTGAGAGTGTACATCAGCGCCACCCACGTTCTTTTTTAAGCGGCGGACGTAGCACGCCCTGAGTTACCGCTGGTGTGACGTAGAACGTCATTGAACGGCGAGGGTGGAAGCTGCGTGAGAACCCTCTTATGCTTCATATGGCATCAAGGCTGCCAGAACCGAGGCCCTCGCTAAGCAATTAAGCAAACAAGGTAAGGGGAATGAGGGGCTCGTTATAAATATGAGAAAAGCCAATAGCCACAGAAACAAGAGGCACAGGGATTTTTAATTAATTTATTTATGTTGTGCAGTTGCTCGATTTAGAATATTACTGAATATATTATCGCTTAAAGCTAATTGATTAGAAAAGCAGAAGAAAAAACAACCACATGCCGCAGGTGGGATCCGCACCCACGACCTCCGAATTACGCGTCCGGTGCTCTACCGCTGAGCTACGGCGAAGCCTGTCAAATCTTCTGCTTTCGGGGGTATTTATGTTTACAAATAACCTAACCTTGAGAGTGTCCATCAGCGCCACCGACGTTCTTTTTTAAGCGGCGGACGTAGCATGACCTGAGTTATCGCTGATGTGACGTAGAACTTAATCGAACGGCGAGGGTGGAAGCTGTGTGAGAACCCTCTTATGCTTCCTATGGCATCAAGGCTGCCAGAACCGAGGCCCTCGCTAAGCAATTAAGCAAACAAGGTAAGGGGAATGAGGGGCTCGTTATAAATATGAGAGAAGCCAACAGCCACAGAAAGCAAGGGGCACAGAGGATTTTTAATGAATTTGTTTATTTTGTGCTGTTGCTCAATTTAGAATATTACTGAATATGTTATCGCTTAAAGCTAGTTGATCAGAAAAGCAGAAAAAAAAAACAACCACATGCCGCCGGTGGGATCTGAACCTAATCCGAGTCTAATTGGTTACTCTCATTTCTAGAGGCTGCTTTGGACAGCACGCATCAAATACTGCATCGCCAACAGCTCAGGAACTCTGCGTGGAACTGAAAAATTGTGCATGCGAATTCAAATCATACTGACGTCGTTAACGCGAAGCATATACTTGTATAGTGGACACTCAGCAGCAGCCTCGGCAATTTAAGGTGTCATTGAGGACGCTCTTATTCTCTTCAAGCAACCCAAGATAATTAAATCGAAAACACCCGCAAGGCGTGCTGCTCGCCTATCTAAGCAAGATGCTAACGTATACTAACATATTGTCAAAGCACTTTGTGCATATACGCGATCTGGGAAGAATCCATATGCTTTGCCGTATGAATAGCGTGAAGGGGAGTAGTATCGACAACGTAGAGGTGCAACTGGCTGCACGCGGAGCAGGAAAGGATGGGCTGAGATCCAAGCGGTATACGAGCGCTTCAAATGTGGTGCACCCTTTCAGACCTTTCCGCGCATCAGCTGGAAAGGATATGTGGCGCATCATACTTTCGCCATCCCCGCGCACGCAACTGCGAAAAAGAAAAAGGAAACGTGCGAAAAAAAGAAGAAAATAGACCTGCACTGAGCATCACAACGAGAGCTAGCGAGATGCCTGCCTTATAGCTTTGCAGCACGAGATGGGACTCACCGTGTTGTGAAAATGTGAATTCTGGAGAATTTTTCTGTTGCTTAGAGAAAACAGAGCATCAAATAACACAAAACATAGTCACTGCTTGGTATGAATACGCTAGAAAAAATGTACGGGCTATCAATTGGATTGATGCCAAGATAATGCGATAGCATGCTTCTGTCACTCCCCAGTCTATTCCAGCTCTGATTCTCCTCCAATCCTCTGTTCTTTGTCTTTAACTTCCGAATCTAGTGCAAGTCTGATACTATTCCAAATCCGTCTATTTTATTCTGATCCATCAAACCACTACCGGCACATAGGCGCAGTGGTTATGCGATATGTCATTGCTCTGGCAAGTGGCTGTTCCAAACAGAGCCATCCGCGGGTCTTTTGAGACCCAGGTTTCTCTTGCTGAGCGATGCCAGAAGAAATAGCTCGGTCAAGCGTAAAGCACTCATGACATGACCTACCATCAAATGGCGGTTTTTTGTGCAGGTACTAGCCACGACGATGTTTTGCGTACTTAAAAACAAAAGTCGGGCAATAGGCGCGCGTTTGAGGTAGAAAATGCATTTAGAAGTTATCGGCTCTAAGCCCATTCCCTTGGCACCAACGGCCATACTGAAGCAGCCTGAGTGACGTCATAGACCGACAGCGCCGTCTTCTGCTCAAAAACTGCCTTCCGCAGGCTCGGTACAGTGGCCTTCCGTAGCTCATTGCGGTGGAGCCCCCGAAATCACGCAGAAGTTAGACAGAAACTGGATGAACACGCACCTTTGCTACCTTTGTCCCTCTCTCGATACAACCCCATTCACCCCTCTGCACCCCTAGCTCGAACAACGAACAACCCACTCCACATCGCTGACTACGCGCCGTGAGCTGTTCAATTGTTGAGCCCTCAGCCCTGGGGAAGCACGTGAGCGTCATGAAATGCAAGCGAACTATTGTTGATAATCCTACCACACGCCTCAGGGTAACTTTTAAAAATTTCATTACTAATTATTCGCTGCACCAAAGAAGTTCATTTTTGGCGCAGTTGCTCTGAGATACATACCAAACAAAATGCAATGAACAGCTTGAGCCTAAAAATTAGTGTCACCGGTCCTCTAGTTTCTGCACAGATAGTTCTTCAAGAAACTGCATATTTTGTACGCAGGCCTGCTGTTGGCTGAGTCATTTCTTTTGACCCATTTTGATTTTTTCTGTGGCATTCTTCATACGGCGCCTCCCTCCTTTCCCATACAAGTGGCAATGGGGAAGGTAGAGGGGCAGGAGCAGAGGGAGACGGTGACAGGTGGAAAGTGGAGACAGACAAATCTCCCCTAAACACCACGCAGCAGGTGGATGCCTCATACAGATACCGCCGCACAGCACACCGCCGGACGATGATCGGCTCCATGGCGCTACTAAGCAATCGCACTACCAAACCACTGGAGCTATGTATTCTTGAAAAATTGTCTTTATTAACTCAAAGGGCTGTAAAATTAAGCCGTTTCCACAGGAGCCCAATGCTTAAAATTTAACGGTTTTGGAACAAACTTTAGCTGAGGCATGGAGACGACGCTGCTTCTAAGAGGTACTGGAGATCACCTAGAACATAAATTATGAGGAAAGCCCAATTTTTTATGTGTACGAATAATTCTACCAAATGCACGAATTTTCCCTTGAAGCTGCATGGGCTAAAAAACTTTGCGGCGCTACGTAGCAGTTGTCTGAAATTCCTGATAACTAGTGCTGATTATCTGGGAACGAATAATTACGTCAGGGCATACTTTTGAGCACGGCATATTTCGCTCAATGATAGAAGTGCTATTGTAGCAAAAAGTAAACCAACAAGCTTTTGAAAGATCAGGCTTGGGTGCTAAAGGCAGAACAACAAACAGTGCAGGCGGTGAGGAACTGACTCGGGTTGAGCAAGCTAACGGCGAAAAAAAAATTGTGGGAAGAAACCCTGAGGAAGTGGCGTTGAAAGCGTCGGACATTTTGAACATATGTGCGTTGATTCGCAGAGGAGGAAAATAAATAAACGCATGCAGTAAGTCTCCAGGAAACCAGAATGGGATGTGCAAGAAGGTTAAACGTAGGGTCCAAAAACATGGGTGCCAAGTGAGTAAGTTCAATGCGAAAGGCGTTGAATTTGAACATCTATAAAACTATGCAGGAAGAGATCGCTTCATGATAAATATGAACAAGTGCGCTATTCTCTGGAAAATGATCAAGGTGCCTTAAAACACGCAGCGATATGCACATTAAGGTTTATGGTTTGTAGGGGTTTAACATCCCAAAGCGACTTGGGCTATGAGGGACACTGTAGTGAAAGGCTTCAGAAATTTCGACCACCTGTGGTTCTTTAACGTGCACCTTAAGGCTACGAAAGCAATGTTCAAAGGATAGAAAAGAAGCTCAGTCCGATAAACCATCCCGCTCATTTTGGGATGTGCTTGAGATACACGCATTCACTTGTTGTGCCTTCGAGGCAACGGGATCGCGCAAGAGCTACTCCGTATCCTTCCTATAGGTTGTGCAGGATGGAAAGCACTTCGTCGGGTTGCTCCCTCTCATTATTTCTGCGAGTGTGTATTGAAACAATGAGAAGCAGCATCAATTAAGGTGAGCGTACGTGACTCTAAGCTCACCGAGGCGCTGGTGAGCAGCAGCAGCAATAGGGCAGCCGCGAGCCGCGGACGCTGTTCCGCTTGCTGCGTCCGAGCGTCCTCACTGCCAGTGCACCTGCAGGCGTGAGGTGCACGTTGTCGTCGGCTGAGCCGACGCTGCTTTCCGCTGAACCACCACGCCGCAGGTGGAGATCCGTGTGGCGGCGCAGTGCAGGCGCATCTCCCCGTACATCGGTGAGCCGAGCCTGGGCCGCTGGCTGCACGAGACGCATTACGAGACCACGTGTATTGCAACTCTGGGGAAGAAAAAAACAATGCCCGTGTAGCTAACACCCACTTGGAAAAGCGGAACTTCAGTTTGAGGCAAAAAATAGGGTGCAGGAAAGTACTGTTCAATGACGTGCAATATTACAGGAAGAAAGCACACTTGACAATAATCAGCAAATGTTGTACATTTGTCTTCCGTGTGCTAGCTGATTGAATCTCTTTCAGAAGAAAATAAAAAAAGATTGCAGTGCGTCGATGAGGATAAGTTCTTTGCAAAACAGGAACTAAGCCTGCGTGGCAAATTTTTCACCTCGATTACGCACTGCAATGCAAAAAAAATTCTGTCGTATATTAAGGCGAAAGCCTTTAATTTCTCATGCTCGCGGTGTCCGTTCATGCTGGCGATGTCCGTCCATGCTCGCGGTCTCCGTCCGATCGCTGGAATCGTGCAAATTGAGGTGTTCACTGTTCAAAGAGGGCAGTTATGCGCCTTCCCCCTGGTCAGCCCTCCACCGAAATGTGTGAGACAGATACTACGACATTTCCGTTCCTCAAAAACCAATTTACGAATTTTACCCTCTGCTTTCCAAGCTCCCGTTCCATTCGTTTCGTAGCTTAAAGCGCGAATAAGGTGTCCACTGCTGGTTACAACGGACAATGGCGACGGCAACGGCGACGGCGCGAAACGCAGAAACGGGCGCCAAACAGCTGCGCTCTGAAATAGTTTTCGGGGAAATGAAAGGCGCAGTAACTGTCTTCACTCTCCTATATACTGAGGCCAGGAGTCGTCGCCCTTATTGTCCATGTGTTGGGCGAGATGGGCGTAATTGTCCGATATGAGGCTGCTATCGGGGCCAGTGTGGGAAAATGCTCTCTCTCTCTCAAATGTGGCATTACAAATCAAGTTGAGCCGGAAGGTTTTCCTGCCACCGGATAAGACATTGGTCAACTGTGGCCTTTCCTCCACGCAGCGGCGCAACTTCCTCCCCTCCTTAGCAACCGTCGCGCCGGTGGGGAGCGCAGCTGTCCATAGCAACCCTGACGTCACACAGTAGGGGTAGAACGAGAGCGCGCGCGTCGCCGGCGGCAGCTGCACCGCCGCTCCTTCGCCAGTCGTCTCGTTGCCGTCGAGTGAGTGAAACGCATGGCCCCGAAGCGGCCCAGTGATTCCGCGCCAAGCGCTTCGGTGAAGCGGCAGTGGGTTGACCGCAAGGCTTTCGCCAAGCACAGTTTACAATTTCCAAAGTGTCTTCGGTAATTTTTCCGCTTAGCAGAGTAGAGTAAAATTGCACTAAGAACCATTGCTGACAGGCTGCTCTGTTCGTGATGCTAAACTGTTATTATGTGCTTTGCACATTTTTTTGCGTTTTTTTTTCACTAAGCGCTCACAATTTGTCATTACTGTGGTTTTTAAAGTTTTTTTTCCCGACACATACTTTTCTACTGTATGCAACGTCCTCCATTCGCAATGTTGCCAACTTTCACCAAGAAATACCTCTGACAATTCCAACTTTTCTGGCTTCAAGAAATAAAAGTGGGCAAAATAGCTTCTACACTTGGTGCACTACAAAAGCTAGATTTCCTACTATATAATCAGGATGTCAGCTTCGTTGCCGTCGTACAGAATGACATCTTCCCCTATAGTACTGGCCCCGCCGTGGTCGCTCAGTAGTTACGGCGCTTGGCTGCTGACCCGAAAGACGTGGGTTCGATCCCGACCACGGCGGCCGAATTTCAATGGAGGCGAAATTCTAGAGGCCCCTGTACTGTGCGATGTCAGTGTGCGTTGAAGAACCCCAGGTGGTCGATATTTCCGGAGCCCTTCACTACGGCGTCTCTTATACCATGAGTAGCTTTGGTACGTTAAACCCCCATAAACCAAACCAAACTATAGTACTGGGCCAACCCTGGTCCACCTACGGTCGCACATTGCTGCTAAAGAATTGACCGGGTGTGTACGCAATGCTACGTCGCTGAGTTTTTCCAGTCATCCCTCACATGCTAGCATGTAACCACTAGTGGTTAAGCATCGGAATGGGAGCCGACGGTGCCTTGCTTCACGCTGAGGACAGAAAAAAAAAATTCTTAGGGCACTTAAGTCCGCTTACGTGGATAAATGCGAAAAAATGTATTTTGAGGAAAGGAACCGTTTTTGAGGAAAGGAAATTGGGCAGTAGCTGCCAAATCTTGACATCTCGGTGGATACTTCAACCGCGCATTAAAGCATGCAACTAAAGTTGCATACGTCATCGCTGCGAACCCCGGAATTGAGTTAGCCTCCAACTTCACATCTGTACATCTCGGTGAGCACCTCAACCGCACCCTAAGAGAAAATGCACTTTCAAAAAACGTGCAATCGAATTGTGCGTATGTCATAGGTCGGAACCCCTGTCGCAAGTTAGCCTACAAATGGACTAAAACATGTACGCTATATATGCAAAGAGAAATGCCATGACGCCACCCAGAATGCTGAAAGACTGACCGTTGCTCAAAATTTTCATGAATATATTCACGAATACACCCTCCCCATTGAGCTCATCCTGTGGTGACATCACTGGCATTTCTTCGGCACCTGCGATATCTGATGCACAAACCAGCGTCGTCGCTTCGGTGGAGGCATTTTTGGTTGGTTGGAATTTTTCGGCGCACGCATCACTCAGCGGACGCATCACTCGTTCTCTCTCCTGTCTGATGATTTTTATTCTTATTTTTATTCTCCGTGATTTTGGTTCTTAGCGCAGAAAGCACCTCTCCTGAACCCAGCATATGCTTGCATGAGGTTGGCGAGAGATCGCTTCCATACACTTAGAATGGCGAAATGCCTAACATACTTCATGCATGTTGAACAGCTAAGCGGCAGCTTCATATCCAAGTCCTAAACGCGGTAAGGCATCTCTACAGAGCGTGGCTTCTTAATTAGTTTTGAATAACGTATACGCGAGAGCTACATTTGAAAAATAAGCCTATATTCTAAGCGCGTTTGCGTATGCTATACGACTCAAGTGAACCCTTTTACTAATAATTATCCGAGCCGGAGAAAAGCTGCCACAAGCCAAGCTTCATTTCAAAGCGTCAGCGATGGCTTGATTCGCTTCTGGTGTGCACCAAGCCATAGGCATTCAAAGGTTGCCTGCGCAGTGAAAATTCTTAGAACAAATCAGGGTAGGTTGTGCCGCGCATTGAAGAGAACGTTGCGTTCGGTCGGGTTTGTTTTGGCCGACGCCTTCAAGTCGGGAGGCACGCTCTAAGGAAAGGAAGGCTAGAACCGTGGTACAAAACAATCAAAACAAATCTCGATATTTGTCGACAATCGTGACTGTCGGCAAAACTCACCAGAGAAGCTTTCGACGTCAGATCGCCGTGCTGGTAGCTGGAAGGACGCCTCACAGCACTGACAAGTGGGGTGCACTTCCCGTGCATGCGGACTCGGTGGCCGTCAATCTGGAGGGCTGTGCAGGCGGCCGTCATCAGCTCCTTGTCCTCTGAGTTTGCTGTCGTAGCGCCGGACCACGGTGACGGAGCGATGGGCGAGCTCGGCGACCGGCGTCCTTCCAGGTGAACGATTCGCACAGGCTGCAGCATGGCCTCTTTTGCCGTGGCAGCACCCCACTTGCTGTCAAAACGTGCCAAGCCAGGCACGTTGCAGTCGGTAGCCACAGCAGTCCCTCTGTCGCAGCGGGCAGAGGGCCAGTGAGGATGGCTATGAGAGAAACGCAGGGTATGGCCGCAGATCCCAAAAGAACGGCGCTGCAGCGTGCGCGTGCCGGGACGAAAATCCTCGCGGCTATTCTTTATTTTTTCTCCTCTTCTTTCCTCGTGTAGAAGGAACAATGCTGGCTGGACTTCGGAAGGCCAAGTACACGTGAGCAGCTCTATAAACACAACGCCTCAGGCACAAAATATTGAGCGGAGAAAATATTCAACCTGCAGAGTGTACAAGTAAAAAAAAAATGTTTTGATATTTAAATGTGTTCGCGCTCATTTCATTTTTTGTGCACGAAACGCGAACACTTCAAAAACGTACCCCGACCACAAAAAGACTGGAAAAATCCCTCAAACCTTTCACAAGCGGAAAGAATGGAAAGCTTAATGAGCTCCTGTTTCCTTTGACTGAGCTGACTTTCCCGCCTGATTATGAACAACACAAGGTAGCTCAGCTCGACAAAGTAAGCCTACATCATGTCTCATCCATTGCGCTCTCCTTTTCTCTTTCGAAATTAAAGCTTTACCTACAAACATGAAGGCCAACGCTCCCTTTGAGTGGCTACTTGGTGTATAACCTTCAGTCTTCTCTCCTTTCTCCATTTGCTCCTTTCGTGTGGTGATTCGCCGCTCTATGCTTGTTCTGAATTACGCTTAACCACACGGCGTAATTTTGACCACTCAGGTTGCTTTGATGGTTTTGGGGCTCTCATCTCGACAAAGTGACAGGAAAATGCCTCGCGCCGACCAGATTTCTTTTCTTGAATTAAAACAACTACGGTGCCTATGTTTTACCTTTTTCTTGTGTCAAAACTTAATGCCCCCTGATCAATCCTTGTCTTGTTCTTGTTACGTCCTCGAAGCCGTGTGCTCCTTTTTTAATTACTGGTCTATCGCAAAAATTTAATTTTAATTTTGAAGCTGATTACGCCACTCCCTACTCCACCCTATACGCGGTAAATTCTTCAAGCCGGGAAAAGCAACTTTCACTCCTCTGACAAGCAAAAAGTCACTCGAGTATTCTTCTTGTGTCTCGTAGTGCAGCCTTTGGGCGTAATCACATTTATTAGCGACTGATTACCGAACTCCGTTCCACAAAACGGCGCCAAACGAAACCGGTGACACAATAAAGAGAAGAGAAAGAAGTGGCTCTTTTCCGCTTTTATGCTGTAGAAGTCCACAAGATCTTGAAAATAACGGGGCAGATGGAGCTGTCGTGCAAACGAGGCGACCACTTAGCGCTTGACTGCGAATGGCCTCATAGTTATTGTCTTTACGCATGGGTGCTGCAGGCAAATCTGCACGGCGCTGTGCGCTGCCAAGGAACTGTGATCTGGATGCTGCCACCGGACACACAGCAAGTGCAGCAAGAAAAATCTTGGAAGAACTTGATGAAGAAGCAAATGCTGAAGAACACCTCCAGCAGCATCCAGAGAAATAAACTATTTGTCTCAACGCTTAGATTCCCGTTTAGAGCGCCACAAAAAAGTCGCAATAATTCTATGAATTGCATGTACTTTTTTTTGCACAATGCAACACCGACATGACATATATAAGCTTGGAAACCAAGAAGGTACTGCAAACATATGCTCGTGCGAATAGAGACACCTCCCTGTCCAATCAAACCTGGGTTTGTCGGCTAACTAACGATACCTGAGAATCTCAGTCAGACCCAGTATTACGATACTGATGCAAATTAATCCCGAAATACTCTAAAGCTTTGGAATCCAATCTGATACCCTAAAAAAAAAAATCTTGATTTTGTTCCCCAGTGCCTACCCAGAACCCTTCATTTATTAAAATTAACAGACGCACCTGATGAAAAAAAATTCTTCAGTGACACGCAACGCCTCCAGCACTCGCGTTTTATTAGAAAAGAATAGGGCAGCGTCATCAGCTCTAGCAAAAATCGTAATTTCACATTGCGATAGTGACAAGCCACAGGTTGCTGTGTTCTTGATGATACCGCAAGCCTAACTCTGCCGCTCTATAATGACAGTGACCACCAAGTATGTTAAGCGCAGAGTAAACGCTGCAATTCGCACCATCCTTGAACGCCAATCGCAGTACAGCCACACAAATTGTAACGGGTCACAAAAAACGTTCGAGATCACTGCGGTATCCGCACTCGAGTAATGCGAAAGCATTGACGCTTCCGCGGCACCAGTCGCCCTTCTTTGCCTTTCTTTGACACCAATAATTCGCAACCATCACACATTAATTCGCCTATATTTCACCCATAATTAACTTTATATGGTACTTTTCACCCTTATTTCACCTTACTTCACCCTTAATTCACCTTAATTCCCCTAATTCACCTTAATAGATCTTACTTCACCAGTAAGGCGTTGCTTGTTTCATTTGTATTTTTAATTTCTGTAATTAATTCATTTAACCATAATTTCCGCTCTCTACCCATTTCGGGCTTTCAAATTGGCGCTAGGGTTTCGCTACGCTCACACATCCGATCACGCGCTCTCACACTTCCGGCGTTTTCAAATTTGGCGCTACAAGCTGCCCTAACTCCGTCCACTTTTTGGACACTTTGGGCTGTAATTGATGAACCATTCATCTGATTTCAAAAATTATTCTTTTTCGTAGCATGCTTGTATCATCCTCTTTAGAATAAAGCCTCTCGTATAAATTTATCTCTTCAGAGTCTCCACAGCTACTGCCGACACGTTTTGATGACACGCTGTGGAAACACGAGCCCGCGAACATAGTCCAGTAACGCCTTCGCATTAAAAATTGACGTTCAAACGCCCGACTGGTTCGCATGTCTCTTGTGCCTGGGTGAAGTGGACTGAACTGATTCGCGGTGCTCGATGAGTAGTACGAGTTTCTTGAAAATGCATAATTTGGTTGCGAACGGAACACTGGGAATAAAACGAGTTATCACTCTAGTGATAACGGAGCGCCTCTGTAGGCGCTCTTTTAAGAGGTCGTACTTCAGGATCGTTTTGTCGGTGACCGCTTCCCATCTGCTTCATAGACAGCTATCCCAGAGTATTTTTGCCGTGGACGCACGCGCTCATGGGCACGTTCACGCCTCCGTCATTGCCGGCATCGAATCTCATCCGGGTAGAGTTTGGGGCGAACCATCGACGGTCAATCAACCCAGCTTGCAGGCGCCGCTGTTACCGAGCCAACTGAAAGTGAGTCCCATATTTGCCTCTGTCGCCCACCTTCCCTTATATCATCGTGGTCTGTGTGCGTGTCCAGTAATTTGGCGGTGACGTAATAACGAACTCGAAAAGCGGAGAACTCCGACGCGGTCGGCATGCAAGTATGCAGCGCATGCAAGTATGCATATATCTACGTGCTTCCGCTAACTAAATGTAGATTCTCAACATGTTTGTAACGTCACTTGAGTCCCGAGCTGCAAACAATTATACTCGTTTTGACTTTAGGTGTAAAAAACGAAATTTGAATTTAAGCTTGGTTCTAAGCGCCTAAAAACATCAGTCACTTCGTCAGCTCGATGCTTACCAAACTTGCCTCCTGAGGTGAGTATTTTAAGACCAAAGCCTTTAATGCCTCATCTTTGTAAGCAGCAGTTGTTGACAGAAATGTCACGCTTTTCAATTGGTCAAAACGGTCGTGACGTCACAGTGCGCGAATTTCAAACGGGGCCAATTCTACTTTGGCTACTAACCATGCAACCAATTACAGGGACCGTATAGTGATGCTTCAAATAAGTTGGTCTGAGTTTAGATAATTCCTTACTTAACCAATTAGCCTAATTAACCTTTCTAGTCAGACCAGATAAATAAATAAAACAGAGAAGGAAATTGGCCGAGCTCGGGAATCGAACCCGGGTCTCCGGAGTGCGAGACGAGCACGCTACCACTCCGCCGTTCCAGCTCTTTTTTTTTCCTTATTGCATGGAAGAACTTCAGCAAAAAGGGGAAAAACTTCATTCAAACTGGTTCGCGTCTCAAGTTACCGGGCTGCTTAATACGAGCCTGTCATAGCCCTAACTCAACACTGCATCCCCATCAAAACATCAAACTTCAGGGAGGCACACACATGCATCTAGACATGGCAGCCAGCTTGGAGATTCTTCGCGTGCAGCATATACACTCCTCACCAATGCACACTGTTCACGAAACACAGATTTGGACGATCTTGGTGGCTCGGCATGTCTGTCCATCATACGGCTTTTCCAAACACTGAATAGTCCCATCAACACAAACAGATCATAAGGCACAACAGAGTTTTTGCCAACAGGCAGAAATCTAATAGTGTATGGTGTAATTTAAATGTCCTTCTTAAGAGTTCGTTGTAGTATGTCCGAAAAGAACATGGCATCACGGCACAGGATGAAGCAATGATCAATTGTCTCAGGCACGTTACAAAGACGGCAATTATCATTCCAGGGTACAAACATCTCCTTGTCATTAAGAAATGTCTTGACAGGCAGCGTCGCTGTGTGTAGTTTGAAAAAGAACGTTTTAGCGGCTGCCTGAATGCACATCCGCCTAACACGCTTTAGAACACTGATGTCCAAAGACCCCAGATAAGGCTGCCGATACAATGGTGTAGGGAACAAAGACTCAGTGAGAGCCTGGGTCATCTGTTTTCTCGAGAGGCTACAGAGGTAATCTAAAGAGAAGTGCACAGTGAGTAAATTGAAAGTGTCAGCAACCTCCTTAAGGAATTCCCTTATAGTCCCCTCACGAGCCTGCACAGTCGGTGCGAATAAGTAAGGCGAATGAAAACTAAGCCGCCTAATCAGCACAGCTACCAGAAACGGGTGGTTTGCCGATTTGAAAAAGAAAAAACGGGAAACAAGTTGATGCACGAACAGGTGAACAAGGCCCACTCCACCACCCTCTAAGGGAAGGAACAAGTTGTCACGCCTCATGGGCTCCCATTGAGAGCGCCACACGAATGTTGCAAATACGCTGTGTATTGCTTGCACCTTCCTCCTCGCACAATGCAGGACTTGAAGGACATACGCGAGCTTTGCAAACAAAAATATGTTACAGACCTGTGCCCTCGCAAACATTGAGAGTTCCCTACCCATCCAAGCCTGTGTTTGCCGCCGTAGAGTTACAATTTGTGAATCCCAGTAGGCTGTACTGTTGCGAACTTTGTGCAGCGGAACGCCTAGGTGCTCAAGAGGGCTACAGTCCCAGCATATGCCACCGAACTGGCTTGGCCTAGTTCCCCAATGACCCAACCAAAAGCGCTGGCAGCGTTGCAAGAGGCTGTCGCGTTCCGCTCTTTGAAGCGCGTTGGTCGGTTGCGACTGAGAGGAGGACCAAAAGGAAAGTGCACGAGGCCTGCCTGCCAACTGGCTCAAGCCAAGCCACCACCTCTGCCACGTGCAGAAAGAAGAGAGTTGAAAGATAAGAAGAAAGAGAAAAACAGAGAGAGTAAAGACACGCGTCGCAACAACCGCATCCGCCGAAGCGGACGCTGGCTGAAAAAACAGATAAGCGGCCGTAGCCCGAAGGCTGCAACTCCCTCTTAGAGGCGAAGCTTAACGTCTTAACCACACATCAGTGACACAAGCAGCAACACCACGCTTAAGGCTTTCGCCTCACCGCACTTTAGGTCAACGAAGTGCCCCCCTTACTTTTTTTTCTGTTGTTTTCGCTTATGAATGCACTCACGTCAGTACTAACGTGAACAAATTAAACAATTGAAGGGCAATGTTGTATAAATATTTTGCTGTATCACTCCGACACTTAGTACCAGATTTGTGGTACGATGGGATTGTCGTAACTGGGATGCGAGCGGCCCGTCGACTAATAAGTCGGACAAAACAGCACAGCGCCAGCACCGTGCTAGTTTACACTGGACTGCTGCGTGCGTTGACCAGAGACATTCATATCGGTGGTGTTTTAGAGGCACAGAATAATCGGCCGCCTTGAATTGCATTCTTTGTCTATAGGATCGCCGCTGGGCCTAAGCTCCTTTCAACTGTGTACTAAAGACGTATTTCATTTCATGTTTTCTGTTACAGCTGGTTTGGGATCGCAAGAAGAAAGTGGTTTCGACTCAATTTTAAGTACCTACCACACGGCGCTGCAACCCATGCCTGGCCCCAAGAGCAAACATCATTTCAATTCACTGGCGGCTGCTTTATTCTCGATTTTACCATGCTGGTGTTTTTCAGCGGCCAGCAAACGTACACATATATCGCACACATAGACGGTGCTACTCGCAAAGAGCAGGCGCAGGCAAACGGCGCTTCCTGCCTATGTAAAATAAGAGACCTTGTAAATTAATGTTGTACAATGCACTGGTGGTATCTGTCATGCAGTATTGCATTGTGGTGTGGGGCACAACTGGCGTGACAAACTTGCAGAAACTACATTTGCTACAAAAAAGAGCTGTACGTTACATAGCTGATGTCCATTATACATACTCCACAAAACCACTTTTTCCAAAATATGAAATTCTTCCTGTGTTTTGTTTTTATAATTACAGGTTGATGTTGTGCTACAAAGGTTTTGTAAAGTTTGGCATTGATTACGTAACTCATCTGGCAAAACTCCAAGAAAACACAAATATTCGTCAGACCCGACATAAAGAAATGTGGTTTGTACACACCCCGAGAACCTCCTATGATGAACAATCTGTATCTTATACATTACCTTCGCTGTTAAACTTACTAGACCGACAAAATTTTGATCCCTCCAGAAACCGAAACTGTCGCATTAAACGTTTTTGTCAACTTCTTCATTCGCAAGACTAAACCATGCCTTCCTATTCGCCTAATTTTGTTCACTAATGTTGCTTATGTGTGTTGATTTATCTGTATTACCTTTTGTTGCTTCTCCGATTGATTGCCGTCTTGTTTCATTCTGTATTACCCGTTGCTTTGTGATATTTTTTCATTTTTGTGTAAGACTGGCCATCATCCTGTTGTCATGCCAACTAACAAGGGGTCGGGACCTCGTCAAGCTGTTCGAGCTTTTAGTCCCGTACTCCTCCTTTTCTAAGGAAATAAAATGATTGATTGATTGATTGATTGATAATAAAGGCGGTTATGAATAAAATCTTAAATACTTTAAGGCATCCACATCTATGATACATGAGTACACCATGTCTTTGCTTACCGGAGTGTGGAAAAGCTCCAGTGCGCTGCAGTTTTGGTGCACCTTTACGAACCTCTGGCAGTGAACATGACTTTTACGCTTCAACGCGAAACTTATCATTTAATTTCGCATTTGAAAAAAAAAAAAACTCCTTTCAAATGATATTCTTTTCATTTTACTCCTTCCAAGAGGCGTAATTATCACACAGATGCAGATCGTTGTATTAACCATTATTTACGCACATTCATTCGAACACACCTTTAATATTCTCCCAGGTGTCCAATATACTGTAGTTTATCAGAATTACTTTTATTTTGTAAAATCTGCACCGCCGCGGTACCTGAGTGGTTACGGCGCTCGGCTGCTGATCCGAAAGACACGGGTTCGGTCCCGGCCGCGGCGGACGAATTTATATGGAGGCGAAATGGTACAGGCCCGTGTACTGTGAGATGACAACGCACGTTAAAAAACCGGAAGTGGTCGAAATCTCCGAAGTCCTTCACAACGGCGCCTCTCAAAGGTCATGTAGCTTTGGGACGTTAAAACCCGATAATCCAATTTATAAAATTTTGAAGCTATGCTGCGCAGGGTGACCTCAGCAGACTGTTGAATAAACCCATTTTTCTATTTTGACAGAATACATGCTGTTGGTATCCCCGAAGCGAAGGATACCGTGCCCGAAATATGCCAGGAGAAGTTGAAACAAAAATTTAAGGGCGGAGAAAATGTTCCTTAGGACAAAGAAAGTTGCAATTAGTGAGTGTCCAGCGCCGTTTGGATCGACTAAAACCAAGATATATTTCGCCAGTATAATGGGCGCTTCCATGGGTAACATATGTTGCACAATAAATGTGCCTAATGCACTCGTAATTATTTTAGTCCGCTTTCAGTGAAAGTAGTAAGAACGGTGGGTTAATGTACAATGATTATCTGAATAATTCTACATGCGGAAAACTGATGTTCAGTTCGGTTGAGAACCTTCCATGTCAGGACGGTTGTCGGTACTTTCCTCGAACGACAGGTCCCATAGTGGGTGCGCATCTACAAGCTTACACCCCAAATTCTGCCACTCTTTTAGAAACAAGAGGATTCATGCCAGATTAGTCAAATGGTAGAGATATATTTTCCAAATTCCACTCTAGACACGGCGATGTCTGGGGATGGTTATCGGTTATTTCGAGAGTAGAGACCACACATACGGAACAGAGCAAGGAAGAGCCAGATCTGCACGCCGATTGCTCGTGTCCGAATTGCTTCTTGCGGCCACCTTCCGACACGAGACCAAAATATTCAACTAAGAAGAATGAAAAAAAAAAAAACTAGTGGGACACAGTGATCTCATGAAGACAGCCTGCGGAAGCGAAGGTCTCTTCAAGCTTGGTGTGTTTCTCTTTTTCTGACCAGGGCTGCAAACGTTGGCGAAGCATGATGGCCGGCACTCTGTCTTGGCGAACAGAGTGCGCCACGTGCCGTCACAGGGAGCCTGGGAATCTGGGAATCGAACCCAGCTATTTAGGATTTCGTGGTGAGCACGCGTTGAATAGCCTACAGGAGTGATTAAAAATGCCGCCACCGTCTGGAAGACGCTGAAGTAACGAGCGTTAGCTGTTCTGTAGCGCCATCTATCGCCCATGAGATGTATTGCGACGTGATTAGGCTACTTTTCTATTCCTTACAGCGAGTGGATGCCTACCGCCTTGAATTCGGATATTTTTGACCAATTTGGTCCGAAAAAGTTTTTCGACTCTTTAGAGGGCTATTTTTCCATGTGCTGACGGCATGGCCGCCGTGTTAAGCCTAACCATAAGTAAATATTAACTTAATTAGACAATATTAGGTGTCTAACATGTCCTACTCATATAGACGATTCAAAAACTCTGATTTGTTTTATGATCCCTCATCAATTACTGAGTTCAAAGCGAGTAAACATAGACATGTGACTGGTCGGTTATGCAGCCACAAAATCAGTGACGTCACCAATCACAAATTCGATATACTAATGACGTCATGAATAAATCACCAAATGGGTTGCTATATTGATTTACTATGGGGGCCACCCTCCTGATGGTAGCAGATCTTAAGAAATCAAGAAACGGGATGAATACGAGCTAACGCTCTTAAAAATGAACTTATTGAATGCGTTGTGGTCTTTGACTTCGTAATGTGTCTTTGTGCACTGATGTGTGCACGAGTAATCATGTGAACTTTTAAACGGCGCATGATAACAATAGTATTTTACTCCATCAAGTTTTTAAACTAGCTTTCACGTTGTAGAAATTAAAATAACTGCGAAAAGCTTGCGCTCAGCTACGGCAGTTGGTATTCTTACCATGTTATGTTTACGTTTAAATTTTAGGAGTTTACGTTCCTACATGACTCAGGCTATGACGGAGGGACGCTGTAGTGGAGGGCTTCGGTAATTTCGGTGACCCGGGGTACATTATCCTGGACTATACCCGCACAGAGGTTGTGGATTTGAATTGGCAGTATCGGCAGAAAACTTTTGAAGACGCCAACTGATCCGAGCGCAGAGCCCAGTGCTAACACGATGGTCTCGTCCCTGCAGGAGGCAGCCTGGGTGCAACCGTTTGCGACCTATTCGGTCTTCAGACGGGCAAACAGCGGCGACCGGACCTGCGTGCGTCATTTTTGTGCGGATGTCAACAACTGCGATGTCATCGAACCCGTGCCGCCCAAACGCATGTCAAGTACGCGTCTGTGCGTTGTTGTGGTCAACGATTCCGAAGCCAACGGAGATGCATATCTCTATTACGGCCTCTATTCCTGTTTTTTTCTTTTTCACTTCAAACTTCCTCCCTTCTCTTAGAGCGTGGTTGATAGGTCCATCTATATGTGAGAAAGTTACTGCGCCTTTCCTTTCCTATAAAGTTACAATCCCAACGGAGATACACAACGGCCAAATCAGGAAGGAGGAGGAGGAGGAAAACTTTTATTTCTATTTACAGTGAGAGGTCGATGGGGCGAGCCGGAAGGACCCGCCCCTTACAAACACTAGGAGGGATCCCTAGTCCGGGATCCCTGTAGCTTCCGCAGCGGCCCGGGCTCTAGCTACCAATGCCTGTTGGGCATGGAGTTCGGAGCAGCCGCGCAGGGCACCTTCCCAGTCCTCTCGAGTGGGGTGGAGGTGGGGTGGGTAGGCAGGATTGGAAGGGTATGCCCACACCATGTGGTAGGTGTCCGAAAACTCCTCGTCACAGTGTGGGCACGCGCCCGAGAAAGAAGAATTGAAGTGCTTAAGTACTGCCGGGCACAGTACAGTATTGGTATAGAGGCGGAGAAGCTAGCGCTCCTCCACTCTGGTGAGGCCTTTACAGGGAGGGGGATAGAGACCATGAAAATTTTGATAAAGAGAGGTGATCTCTTTAAAGGTGATGGCCGGATTGAAATTGAATTCCGGATCAGGCTGCGGATGAGGCGACGCCCGGTGAGTAAGCGCGCGGGCGGCAGCGTCGGCTGCCTCGTTCCCCTCAAGACCCGCATGAGCCGGAGCCCACACGATGGTACGATGGGTCGGAAACCCCGTGTATTCGCATGCGTGGAGAATTTTGAAAGCACGGTCTGGAATATACCCTTGCTCAATATTGCGGCAGGCGCCCCTGGAGTCCGTAATAATGACTCGGGACTCTGGATCTGCGGCGGCCAGTGCAATGGCGATCTCTTCCGCAAATGTAATGTTTGGGGCACGGAAAGTAAGGCCCTGAACTGTAGTGTTTTGGTGGATGACGGCCGCCGTGTACCAACCCCCATGGTGTGGGCCGGCCGCATCCACATAGAAGACACCTGGCTTATGGCCATATTGTTGAGAAATAGCCTCCGCCCGCGCGAGATGGCGACCATCATGGGTGTCTGCAGTCATGTTCTTCGGAAGGGGTCGCACCTGGAGTGCAAAGCGCCAGGCTTCAGGGATGCGGACCCGTTCTTCTGTATGTGTTGCGTAGGATATGTGTAAGCGGGTCAGAAGGCGGCTCCCCGCAGGTGTTTTGCTTAGGCGCAAGTATTGATTGTTAAGATGAGCTTCTCGTAACTCCCCAAAGGTGTTGGTCATCCCCAGACCGAGGAGACGCTTGTTGGACGTCGTTATGGGGAGGTCGAGCGCTCTCTTATAAATCTTGCGGAGAACTACTTCTAAGGCATTCTCATCGCATTTGCGTAGGTGGAGGTAGGGAGCCGAATATAAAATCCGGCTGGTCACGAATGCATTGGCCAGCCGCAGGGCATCTTTGCATCGTAGTCCCCCCCTTTTATTGGACACCCGGCGGAGCATCCGACCCACCTGGTCCCCCACCTTACGTAGCTTGTTTAGGGTAGTGTCTATCTTGCGCCTATGATGAATGAAAAGCCCCAGTACCCAGATCTCCTCGTGTTCAGGTATCGGTCCGCTAAGTAGGGAAAGGGCAATTTTGGTTGTGCACTTTGAGTTGGGGCGTATGTGCACAAATTCCGATTTGCTCGGGGAGCATTCAAGACCACAGCGACGAGCGTATTCGTCCACAATAGCTGCCGCTTGTTGCAGGTTGGCCTCGATTTCTCCAACCGATTGTTGTGTTGCCCAGAGGGTGATGTCGTCCGCATACAGAGCGTGCTGCACACCGGCGACCTCTGCCAGCTGGGTAGGGAGCTTCATCATGGCCAGATTAAATAGTAATGGCGAGAGGACAGCTCCCTGTGGGGTCCCTCGTGTGCCAAGTTGATATGGGCCATATTCTGTGTCTTGCAGCCGGATATAGGATTGGCGATCTGTAAGGAATTGTTTGATATAATTGAAAGTATTGCGCCCACAGTCTGTTTGCGACAAGTGGGATAGGATGATCTCGTGGGTCACATTGTCGAAAGCCCCCCGCAGGTCAAGTGCGACGACTACTTTATCATTGCTGGGGTGCTCGATGGGGTCGAGAATATCCTTGTGAAGTTGCAACAGGACATCTTGTGCGGACCGGTGTGGGCGGAAACCGTACATGGTGTCTGCGAAAATGTTTTGCTGTTCCAGGAAAGCCGACAATCTGTCGCGGACCATAGTCTCCATCAGCTTCCCCACACACGAAGTGAGGGAGATGGGCCGGAGGTTGTCGGTGTTAATGGCTTTACCTGGCTTGGGAATGAAAGTTACTAGTGCCGTTTTCCAATCTATGGGGAGTGGTGTGCTTCCAATCCAGATAGTGTTGAAGTAATCGAGGAGAGTTTCGTAGGCGGGATCTGGGAGGTTGGCAATAAGCTTTACCGTCACCTTGTCCCGGCCTGGTGCTGTACCTCGCTTCATTTTAGCCAGGGCCGCTTTTAGGTCATGGAGCTGGAACGGTTGATCCAAATCCGCGTTCTCGGAACCTGCATACGAGTACGCCTGACCACGGGGATCCTGGTGTACACTCAAATATTTGTCGCGGAGCGCATCGGCCAGTTTGGCCGTGGCTCCAGTGAAGTTATGTATAGCCCTTTGAAGCTGTTTTTGTGTCTCAGTACGGGTTTGTGCCGGATAAATAAGGGCGCGGAAGAGGCGCCACGTACTCCGACTCGACATTTGCCGAGCTGCAGTGTTGCATCGGTGCACCCAATTGGAGTCGGCGAGTTGGGCCGCGTATTGTGCCGCCTGTTGGGTGATATCCGCGATGCGAATTTTGAGTTTCCGATTGTGTTTTTGACGACGCCAGCGGCGGACTAGGCTGTGTCGTGCCTCCCAGAGGTGGAGGAGGTGGTTTTCCACCGCCGGGCTCGCCTTTGAGAGTTGAACATTTTGCTCGACTGATTTCAAGTGGGATACTAGGTGTTGGGACCACGTTGAGTATCCTTGGTCCATTATCGATTGAGGATTGGTGTAACTGCTCCTAAATTTGGTCCAGTCGGGTAGTTTTGCATTGGCCTGTGGTCTTGTGAGTGGCTTGGTATGGATTGTAGTGGTAATTATGCAGTGGTCGCTACCGAGGGATTCCTCGGTGTTCCTCCAGTCTGCATAGCGAATATTTTTCGTAAAGGATGAGGTCCGGACACGTGTCGCGTGTAACGGAGTTACCTATACGAGTGGGTTGCGCGGGATCCGTGTGAAGAGTAAGGCCCAGTGTGGAAACAAGCTCCGCCAACTTGCGTCCGCGTTTCTCTTCACGTGTGTACCCCCATAAGGTGCTGGGAGCATTAAAGTCCCCAACGATTATGAGGGGATCCCGATTCGCGACCTTCAAAGCTCGGCTGAAGACATCTGCGAATGTAACATTTGGTAGCTTTGGGGGACAGTAAATGTTGAGTATGTGCAATGGGGGGTCCTGTTTGCGTAGCGGAAGGATCGTCACCATTACATAGGAGAAATTAGCGCTAAGATCCAGGTCAACCTGGGAGGCCGTGTAATTTTTATGTACGCAGAGGCAGCTCTGCGCATCCTGCTGGTACACCGTGTAACTGGCAAGGGTGGCGCCATTTCCTGGCTCCTGAGGGCCACCACAGCAGGTAATTCTGGGAAAGTTGTAAGGAAAAGGCATAGATCGGCTCGCTTTGTGCGTGCCTTGAATCCGCGACAGTTCCACTGTACAATTTGAATAGGGATCGAATTGCTTCGCAGATGCTTCCTATTTCTAGGGGCGCCCGCCATGATCAAGGGTAGAGTTGTGAGTTTGGAGAGAGGAGGCTTGAGAGCCAGTGGCTCCAAAGAGAGGAGCGTTCTCTATACTGGGGATGGCACAGGGGACCTCTTCTTCTCCGGCGATTCGACGCCTAGACGCTTTGAACTGCCGGCCTGCGAAGGTTTTGAGCGGGCCAGCGCGCTTGGGAGCGCGGGTGAGTTGAGCGAACTGAGCGGTTATGAGGTTTGGGATAGATGCCGCAAGGAGGCTAATTTTGTTGAGTGCCGCCGTAAGTGTGGCATTGATCTGCGTTTCCAATGCGGATATTCTGTTGTTAACTTGAGTTTCGAGCGCGCTCACTCTCGCCTCGAGTGCCGTGAGGGCATGCGCAGCCTGTCCTGAAGGGGTTGCGTCGCTTTCCATTGCCTCTGCTGCGGGTGAGGCAGAGGTGTGGTTGGGGGAATTTTGGCGGGCCTCCGCTATTGCGAGGCGCTTTTGAAAATTTGCTACCTGCTCGCGGAGAGCAGATATTTCTTTTTGTTCGGCAGAGATTGTCCGTGGTTGGGATTGGGAAGGGGGAGGGAAGGGAGAAGCTGCCCTGCCCGCGCCGCTCACCTGGGAGTGTTGCTTGACAACGTTTGCCCACGTTTTGGAGCCGCCGTTCTGGGGAGGCCCGAGTGGCTTCGCTGCACCGGCTTGAGGCGGCGGTGGCGCAGCTGGAGGTTTTCCCTGGCTCCCGGTAGAGGAATTCACAGGCTGGTCCATGGCTTGGTCGGCAGCCTTGGCCTTCAGCTTGTCCGGGCGACGCTTGCTACGCCTGCGTCGGTTCCGCTTCGATTTACGCCCGCGCTCGGCATGCGGGGGCTGGATAGCGCGATATTTAGCCGTACACGCAGGGCCCGCCGTGGCATGGGCCCCGCCGCACACTGAACACTTTGGGTTGCACTGGTGAGGGGCCCGCACCCCCTCAACGAGTAGAGCCTGCTGTCCGCACAGGCCACACCGTTCCAGCCTCTGGCCGGGGCAGCCGTCCACGCGGTGGCCGACCACACCGCAATGTCGGCAGGCTGGAATGGTTCGCTGGTAAGGCATAACTTGTACAAGTTCTGAGTCGTATAGCACGAAACGTGGCTTCTCTGTTCCGGCGAAAGTCAGTCTCGCTTTGTTGGATGTCCCAAATTTACGCACTTCCACGATGGTGCCGTAGCGCCATTGGAGCCTAGTACGGAGCGAGTCCGTAGTTTCAGAGTTACGGACGGTAATGACGCCGTAGCAGACATCCTTGCCGTCTTGGCGCAGGTGCCCCACAAGGGGGACCCTCCCGTCGGGTCCATTAAGTTCAAATTCGCCGATGATACGGTCGGCTAGCTCAGGTTTCGCAGTCTGAACAATAATGAGGTTTTGATCTCTTACCGGTATTATGGTAAGGTCTGTTGCGGGTTGCGTGCCCAGGAGAGCCGTGAACGCCCGGCCGTAGCCGGTCTCCTGGAAAGTCTCGTACAATGAGACGCGGGTCCGGGGCTTGATGACGACGACGTAGTCGTCTGGAGCAGGCTTGGGAATAACAGGCGGTTTCCACTTCGTGAGCAGTCGCCGACTGCGGCCCGCCGCGCGCGGGGCGGGTGACTGCTGGTTTCCGGCGTGAACGCCGGCCGCGTCTACGGACGCCGGCTTTAAGGCTTCGTCTTGCGCTCGGCGCAGCACTGCGGCGTTCAACGCGGCGCTGCGAAATCTTGCCGAATCTGGGCCTCCGGTTGCCGCTGGGGTAACCGTTGCCGAAACTGGGCCTTCGGTTGCCGCTGGGTTAGCCGTTGTCCAGTGCATGTTTTCGGGGTCGTAGCCTCGGCAGGAGATTTGCCCAGCAGCCATACTGGCGTCAGTGGCCAGAAGCCCCGATGTGCCGGGTGCCGGTTCGGCCGCTAGGCCTAGCCGCGCCACCGGCCCAATCGGGCCATGTGTTGCCCGAAAAAGGGGTTTAACCGGGCCCACCTTGGAAAAAACTGGTGTCCAGATGTTCCCGACAGCTTTCGGTGCACGTTGGGGATGATTTTGCTAGGGTCTGGCGGAAGGAGCGTCACTGCATCCCGTTCCTGATCTCTTCGGGCGGCGAATGGTCTGTTTAAGAGGCCTCCTAGAGGCTCCGAACGATTTGACCAACGGGCAAGGCGTCGCGCCGAGCGGGCGATGGCGTTTAGTGGACTCCCTGGCAGCGCTGCAACACGCTGCCGCGTTCCACGCTTAATGGCGAAGCTGAAGCGTGCTCCAATGTTTTTTTTCTATTTGCCTCAGAAGGCAGAAGACGCCTGTTGTCGCAGCATTTTGCGGCGAAGCTGCTCCTGGCCCGTTTGGAGATTTAGCGGCGACGACGATGGCGCAGGGTGTGGCGCAACCAGATCTCGTGACCAGACAGAAAGGCAAAGCTACTCGCGACTGTCACCGAACAAGGCGCTTTGTCGTGGAGAAGAGAAAGACGAAAAGGGACACTTAATCTGCCTTTTAAGGTAGCGACGCTATGGTGTTAATGGGTTAATGCCCATAAATGCGTAATGGGTCATTTTCCAAGCATTCACTGATCTCTGCCAGTTCTCATACGAATCCTGGCGCACTGGTGCAGTGGTTAATTAAGCGATGTGCCAATATCCTGCGGTGGAAGGTGCTGCCATCAGTGGGGCTTCAAGACCAGAGTTGCAGACAATTTTTCGGCCCTTCATTAAGTTAAGTGCCACCTGCCACGGTGGTCAGTTTTTCGCCTCCATATAAATTCGTCCGCCGCGGCCGGGACCGAACCCGTGTCTTTCGGACCAGCAGCCGAGCGCCGTAACCACTCAGGTACCGCGGCGGTGCAGATTTTTCAAAATAAAAGTAATTCTGATAAACTACAGTATATTGGACACCTGGGAGAATATGAAAGGTGTGTTCGAATGAATGTGCGTAAATAATGATTAATACCACGATCTGCATCTGTGTGATAATTACGCCTCTTGGAAGGAGTAAAATGAAGAGAATATCATTTGAAAGGAGTTTTTTTTGTTTTTCAAATGCGAAATTGAATGATAAGTTTCGCGTCTGAAGCCTAAAAGTCATGTTCACTGCCCGAGGTTCGTAAAGGTGTACCAAAGCTGCAGCGCACTGGAGCTTTTCCACACTCCGGTATGCAAAGACATGGTGTACTCATGTATCATAGATGTGGATGCCTTAAAGTATTTAAGATTTTATTCATAACCGCCTTGATCAGTTTACAAGGTCTCTTATTTTACATAGGCAGGAAGCGCCGTTTGCCTGCGCCTGCTCTTTGCGAGTAGCACCGTCTATGTGTGCGATATATGTGTACGTTTGCTGGCCGCTGAAAAACACCAGCATGGTAAAATCGAGAATAAAGCAGCCGCCAGTGAATTGAAATGATGTTTGCTCTTGGGGCCAGGCATGGGTTGTAGCGCCGTGTGGTAGGTACTTAAAATTGAGTCGAAACCACTTTCTTCTTGCGATCACAAACCAGCTGTAACAGAAAACATGAAATGAAATACGTCTTTAGTACACAGTTGAAAGGAGCATAGGCCCAGCGGCGATCCTATGGACAAAGAATGCAATTCAAGGCGGCCGATTATTCTGTGCCTCTAAAACACCACCGATATGAATGTCTCTGGTCAACGCACGCAGCAGTCCAGTGTAAACTAGCACGGTGCTGGCGCTGTGCTGTTTTGTCCGACTTATTAGTCGACGGGCCGCTCGCATCCCAGTTACGACAATCCCATCGTACCACAAATCTGGTACTAAGTGTCTGAGTGATACAGCAAAATATTTATACAACATTGCCCTTCAATTGTTTAATTTGTTCACGTTAGTACTGACGTGAGTGCATTCATAAGCGAAAACAACAGAAAAAAAAGTAAGGGGGGCACTTCGTTGACCTAAAGTGCGGTGAGGCGAAAGCCTTAAGCGTGGTGTTGCTGCTTGTGTCACTGATGTGTGGTTAAGACGTTAAGCTTCGCCTCTAAGAGGGAGTTGCAGCCTTCGGGCTACGGCCGCTTATCTGTTTTTTTCAGCCAGCGTCCGCTTCGGCGGATGCGGTTGTTGCGACGCGCGTCTTTACTCTCTCTGTTTTTCTCTTTCTTCTTATCTTTCAACTCTCTTCTTTCTGCACGTGGCAGAGGTGGTGGCTTGGCTTGAGCCAGTTGGCAGGCAGGCCTCGTGCACTTTCCTTTTCGTCCTCCTCTCAGTCGCAACCAACCAACGCGCTTCAAAGAGCGGAACGCGACAGCCTCTTGCAACGCTGCCAGCGCTTTTGGTTGGGTCATTGGGGAACTAGGCCAAGCCAGTTCGGTGGCATATGCTGGGACTATAGCCCTCCTGAGCTCCTAGGTGTTCCGCTGCACCAAGTTCGCAACAGTACAGCCTACTGGGATTCACAAATTGTAACTCTACGGCGGCAAACACAGGCTTGGATGGGTAGGGAACTCTCAGTGTTTATTGAGGGCACAGGTCTGTAACATATTTTTGTTTGCAAAGCTCGCGTATGTCCTTCAAGTGCTGCATTGTGCGAGGAGGAAGGTGCAAGCAATACACAGCGTATTTGCAACATTCGTGTGGCGCTCTCAATGGGAGCCCATGAGGCGTGACAACTTGTTCCTTCCCTTAGAGGGTGGTGGAGTGGGCCTTGTTCACCTGTTCGTGCATCAACTTGTTTCCCATTTTTTCTTTTCAAATCGGCAAACCACCCGTTTCTGGTAGCTGTGCTGATTAGGCGGCTTAGTTTTCATTCGCTTTACTTATTCGCACCGACTGTGCAGGCTCGTGAGGGGACTATAAGCGAATTCCTTAAGGAGGTTGCTGACACTTTCAATTTACTCACTGTGCACTTCTCTTTAGATTACCTCTATAGCCTCTCGAGAAAACAGATGACCCAGGCTCTCACTGAGTCTTTGTTCCCTACACCATTGTATCGGCAGCCTTATCTGGGGTCTTTGGACATCAGTGTTCTAAAGCCTGTTAGGCGGATGTGCATTCAGGCAGCCGCTAAAACATTCTTTTTCAAACTACACACAGCGACGCTGCCTGTCAAGACATTTCTTAATGACAAGGAGATGTTTGTACCCTGGAATGTGAATTGCCGTCTGTGTAACGTGCCTGAGACAATTGATCATTGCTTCATCCTGTGCCGTGATGCCATGTTATTTTCGGACATACTACAACGAACTCTTAAGATGGACATTGAAATTACACCATACACTATTAGATTTCTGCCTGTTGGCAAAAACTCTGTTGTGCCTTATGATCTGTTCGTGTTGATGGGACTATTCAGTGTTTAGAAAAGTCGTATGATGGACAGACATGCCGAGCTACCAAGATCGTCCAAATCTGTGTTTCGTAAACAGTGTGCATTGGTGAGGAGTGTATATGCTCCACGCGAAGAACCTCCAAGCTGGCTGCCATGCCTAGATGCATGTGTGTGCCTCCCTGAAGTTTGATGTTTTGATGGGGATGCAGTGTTGAGTTAGGGCTATGACAGGCTCGTATTAAGCAGCCCGGTAACTTGAGGCGCGAACCAGTTTGATTGAAGTTTTTCCCCTTTTTGCTGAAGTTCTTCCATGCAATAAGGAAAAAAAAAGAGCTGGCATGGCGGAGTGGTAGCGTGCTCGTCTCGCACTCCGGAGACCGGGGTTCGATTCCCGAGCTCGGCCAATTTCCTTCTCTGTTTTATTTATTTATCTGGTCTGACTAGAAAGGTTAATTAGGCTAATTGGTTAAATTAGGAATTATCTAAACTCAAACCAACTTATTTGAAGCATCACTATACGGTCCCGGTAATTGGTTGCATGGTTAGTAGCCAAAGTAGAATTGGCCCCGTTTGAAATTCGCGCACTGTGACGTCACGACCGTTTTGACCAATTGAAAAGCGTGTCATTTCTGTCAACAACTGCTGCTTACAAAGATGAGGCATTAAAGGCTTTGGTCTTAAAATACTCACCTCAGGAGGCAAGTTTGGTAAGGATCGAGCTGACGAAGTGACTGATGTTTTTAGGCGCTTAGAACCAAGCTTAAATTCAAATTTAGTTTTTTACACCTAAAGTCAAAACGAGTATAATTGTTTGCAGCTCGGGACTCAAGTGACGTTACAAACATATTGAGAATCTACATTTCGTTAGCGGAAGCACGTAGATATATGCATACTTGTATGCGCTGCATACTTGCATGCGCTTCATACTTGCATGCCGACCGCGTCGGAGTTCTCCGCTTTTCGAGTTCGTTATTACGTCACCGCCAAATTACTGGACACGCACACAGACGACGATGATATAAGGGAAGGTGGGCGACAGCGGCAAATATGGGACTCACTTTCAGTTGGCTCGGTAACAGCGGCGCCTGCAAGCTGGGTTGATTGACCGTCGATGGTTCGCCCCAAACTCTACTCGGATGAGCTTCGATGCCGGCAATGACGGAGGCGTGAACGTACCCATGAGCGCGTGCGTCCACGGCAAAAATACTCTGGGATAGCTGTCTATGAAGCAGATGGGAAGCGGTCACCGACAAAACGATCCTGAAGTACGATCTCTTAAAAGAGCGCCTACAGAGGCGCTCCGTTATCACTAGAGTGATAACTCGTTTTATTCCCAGTGTTCCGTTCGCAACCAAATTATGCATTTTCAAGAACCTCGTACGACTCATCGAGCACCGCGAATCACTTAAGTCCACTTCACCCAGACACAAGAGACATGCGAACCAGTCGGGCGTTTGAACGTCAATTTTTAATGCCAAAGCGCTACTGGACTATGTTCACGGGTTCGTGTTTCCACAGCGTGTCATCAAAACGTGTCGGCAGTAGCTGTGGAGACTCTGAAGAGATAAATTTATACGAGAGGCTTTATTCTAAAGAGGATGATACAAGCATGCTACGAAAAAGAAGAATTTTTGAAATCAGATGAATGGTTCATCAATTACAGCCCAAAGTGTCCAAAAAGTGGACGGAGTTAGGGCAGCTTGTAGCGCCAAATTTGAAAACGCCGGAAGTGTGAGAGCACGTGATCGGATGTGTGAGCGTAGCGAAACCCTAGCGCCAATTTGAAAGCCCGAAATGGGTAGAGAGCGGAAATTATGGTTTAATGAATTAATTACAGAAATTAAAAATAGAAATGAAACAAGCAACGCCTTCCTGGTGAAGTAAGATCTATTAAGGTGAATTAGGGGAATTAAGGTGAATTAAGGGTGAAGTAAGGTGAAATAAGGGTGAAAAGTACCATATAAAGTTAATTATGGGTGAAATATAGGCGAATTAATGTGTGATGGTTACGAATTATTGGTGTCAAAGAAAGGCAAAGAGGGGCGACTAGTGCCGCGGAAGCGTCAATGCTTTCGCATTACTCGAGTGCGGATACCGCAGTGATCTCGAACGTTTTTTGTGACCCGTTACAATTTGTGTGGCTGTACTGCGATTGGCGTTCAAGGATGGTGCGAATTGCAGCGTTTACTCTGCGCTTAACATACTTGGTGGTCACTGTCATTATAGAGCGGCAGAGTTAGGCTTGCGGTATCATCAAGAACACAGCAACCTGTGGCTTGTCACTATCGCAATGTGAAATTACGATTTTTGCTAGAGCTGATGACGCTGCCCTATTCTTTTCTAATAAAACGCGAGTGCTGGAGGCGTTGCGTGTAACTGAACAATTTTTTTTCATCAGGTGCGTCTGTTAATTTTAATAAATGAAGAGTTCTGGGTAGGCACTGGGGAACAAAACCAAGATTTTTTTGAGGGCATCAGATTGGATTCCAAAGCTTTAGAGTATTTCGTATTAATTTGCATCAGTATCGTAATACTGGGTCTGACTGAGATTCTCAGATATCGTTAGTTAGCCGACAAACCCAGGTTTGATTGGACAGGGAGGTGTCTCTATTCCCACGAGCATATGTTTGCAATACTTTCTTGGATTCCAAGCGTATATATGTCATGTCGGTGTTGCATTGTGCAAAAAAAGTACATGCAATTCATAGAATTTTTGCCACTTTTTTGTGGCGCTCTAAACGGGAATCTATGCGTTGAGACAAATAGTTTCTTCCTCTGGATGCTGCTGGAGGTGTTCTTCAGCATTTGCTTCTTCATCAAGTTCTTCCAAGATTTTTCTTGCTGCACTTGCTGTGTGTCCGGTGGCAGCATCCAGATCACAGTTCCTTGGCAGCGCACAGCGCCGTGCAGATTTGGCTGCAGCAGCTATGCGTAAAGACAATAACTATGAGGACATTCGCAGTCAAGCGCTAAGTGGTCGCCTCGTTTGCGCGACAGCTCCATCTGCCCCGTTATTTTCAAGATCTTGTGGACTTCTACAGCATAAAAGCGGAAAAGAGCCACTTCTTTCTCTTCTGTTTATTGTGTCACCGGTTTCGTTTGGCGCGGTTTTGTGGAACGGAGTTCGGTAATCAGTCGCTAATAAATGTGATTACGCCCAAAGGCTGCACTACGAGACACAAGAAGAATACTCGAGTGACTTTTTGCTTGTCAGAGGAGTGAAAGTTGCTTTTCCCGGCTTGAAGAATTTACCGCGTATAGGGTGGAGTAGGGAGTGGCGTAATCAGCTTCAAAATTAAAATTAAATTTTTGCGATAGACCAGTAATTAAAAAGGAACACACGGCTTCGAGGACGTAACAAGAACAAGACAAGGATTGATCAGGGGGCATTAAGATTTGACACAAGAAAAAGGTAAAACATAGGCACCGTAGTTGTTTTAATTCAAGAAAAGAAATCTGGTCGGCGCGAGGCATTTTCCTGTCACTTTGTCGAGATGAGAGCCCCAAAACCATCAAAGCAACCTGAGTGGTCAAAATTACGCCGTGTGGTTAAGCGTAATTCAGAACAAGCATAGAGCGGCGAATCACCACACGAAAGGAGCAAATGGAGAAAGGAGAGAAGACTGAAGGTTATACACCAAGTAGCCACTCAAAGGAGCGATGGCCTTCATGTTTGTAGGTAAAGCTTTAATTTCGAAATAGAAAACGAGAGCGCAATGGATGAGACATGATGTAGGCTTACTTTGTCGAGCTGAGCTGCCATGTGTTGTTCATAATCAGGCGGGAAAGTGAGCTCAGTCAAAGGAAACAGGAGCTCATTAAGCTTTCCTTTCTTTCCGCTTGTGAAAGGTTTGAGATATTTTTCCAGCCATTTTGTGGTTGGGGTACGTTTTTGAAGTGTTCGCGTTTCGTGCACAAAAAAATGAAATGAGCGCGAACACATTTAAATATCAAAACATTTTTTTTACTTGTACACTCTGCAGGTTGAATATTTTCTCCGCTCAATATTTTGTGCCTGAGGCGTTGTGTTTATAGAGCTGCTCACGTGTACTTGGCCTTCCGAAGTCCAGCCACCATTGTTCCTTCTGCACGAGGAAAGAAGAGGAGAAAAAATAAAGAATAGCCGCGAGGATTTTCGTCCCGGCACGCGCACGCTGCTGCGCCGTTCTTTTGGGATCTGCGACCATACCCTGCGTTTCTCTCATAGCCATCCTCACTGGCCCTCTGCCCGCTGCGACAGAGGGACTGCTGTGGCTACCGACTGCAACGTGCCTGGCTTGGCACGTTTTGACAGCAAGTGGGGTGCTGCCACGGCAAAAGAGGCCATGCTGCAGCCTGTGCGAATCGTTCACCTGGAAGGACGCCGGTCGCCGAGCTCGCCCATCGCTCCGTCACCGTGGTCCGGCGCTACGACAGCAAACTCAGAGGACAAGGAGCTGATGACGGCCGCCTGCACAGCCCTCCAGATTGACGGCCACCGAGTCCGCATGCACGGGAAGTGCACCCCACTTGGCAGTGCTGTGAGGCGTCCTTCCAGCTACCACCACGGTGATCTGACGTCGAAAGCTTCTCTGGTGAGTTTTGCCGACAGTCACGATTGTCGACAAATATCGAGATTTGTTTTAATTGTTTTGTACCATGGTTCTAGCCTTCCTTTCCTTAGTGCGTGCCTCCCGACTTGAAGGCGTCGGCCGAAACAAACCCGACCGAACGCAACGTTCTCTTCAATGCGCGGCACCACCTACCCTGATTTGTTCTAAGAATTTTCACTGCGCAGGCGAGCTTTGAATGCCTGTGGCTTGGTGCAGACCATAACCGAATTAAGCCATCGCTGACGCTTTGAACTGAAGCTTGGCTTGTGGCAGCTTTTCTCCGGCTCGGATAATTATTAGTAAAAGGGTTCACTTGAGTCGTATGTAGCATACGCAAACGCGCTTATAATATAGCCTTATTTTTCAAATGGAGCTCTCGCGTATACCCTATTCAAAACTAATTAAGAAGCCACGCTCTGTAGAGATGCCTTACCGCGTTTAGGACTTGGATATGAAGCTGCCGCTTAGCTGTTCAACATGCATGAAGTATGTTAGGCATTTCGCCATTCTAAGTGTATGGAAGCGATCTCTCGCCAACCTCATGCAAGCATATGCTGGGTTCAGGAGAGGTGCTTTCTGCGCTAAGAACCAAAATCACGGAGAATAAAAATAAGAATAAAAATCATCAGACAGGAGAGAGAACGAGTGATGCGTCCGCTGAGTGATGCGTGCGCCGAAAAAATCCAACCAACCAAAAATGCCTCCACCGAAGCGACGACGCTGGTTTGTGCATCAGATATCGCAGGTGCCGAAGAAATCCCAGTGATGTCACCACAGGATGAGCTCAATGGGGAGGGAGTATTCGTGAATATATTCATGAAAATTTTCAGCAACGGTCAGTCTTTCAGCATTCTAGGTGGCGTCATGGCATTTCTCTTTGCATATATAGCGTACATGTTTTAGTCCATTTGTAGGTTAACTTGCTCCAGGGGTTCCGACCTTTGACATACGCACAATTCGATTGCACGTTTTTTGAAACTGCATTTTATCTTAGGGTGCGGTTGAGGTGCTCACCCAGATGTACAGATGTGAAGTTGGAGGCTAACTCAATTCCAGGGTTCGCAGCGATGACGTATGCAACTTTAGTTGCATGCTTTAATGCGCGGTTGAAGTATCCACCGAGATGTCAAGATTTGGCAGCTACTGCCCCCTTTCCTTTCCTCAAAAACGGTTCCTTTCCTCAAAATACATTTTTTCGCATTTATCCCCGTAAGCGGACCTAAGTGCCCTCAGAATTTTTTTTTCTGTCCTCAGCGTGCAGCAAGGCACCGTCGGCTCCCATTCCGATGCTTAACCACTAGTGGTTACATGCTAGCATGTGAAGGATGACTGGAAAAACTCAGCGACGTAGCATTGCGTACACACCCGGTCAATTCTTTAGCTGCATTGAGCGACCGTAGGTGGACCAGGGGTTGCCCAGTACTATAGTTTGGTTTGGTTTATTGGGGTTTAACGTACCAAAGCTACTCAGGCTATGAGAGACGCCGTAGTGAAGGGCTCCGGAAATTTCGACCACCTGGGGTTCTTCAACGCACACTGACATCGCACAGTACAGGGGCCTCTAGAATTTCGCCTCCATCGAAATTCAGCCGCCGCGGTCGGGATCGAACCCACGTCTTTCGGGTCAGCAGCCAAGCGCCGTAACCACTGAGCGACCACGGCGGGGCCAGTACTATAGGGGAAGATGTCATTCTGTACGACGGCAACGAAGCTGACATCCTGATTATATAGTAGGAAATGTAGCTTTTGTAGTGCACCAAGTGTAGAAGCTATTTTGCCCACTTTTATTTCTTGAAGCCAGAAAAGTTGGAATTGTCAGAGGTATTTCTTGGTGAAAGTTGGCAACATTGCGAACGGAGGACGTTGCATACACTAGAAAAGTATGTGTCGGGAAAAAAAAACTTTGATAACCACAGTAATGACAAATTGTGAGCGCTTAGTGAAAAAAAAAACGCAAAAAAATGTGCAAAGCACATAATAACAGTTTAGCATCACGAACAGAGCAGCCCGTCAGCAATGGTTCTTAGAGCAATTTTACTCTACTCTGCTAAGCGGAAAAATTACCGAAGACACTTTGAAAATTGTAAACTGTGCTTGGCGAAAGCTTTGCGGTCAACCCACTGCCGCTTCACCGAAGCGCTTGGCGCGGAATCACTGGGCCGCTTCGGAGCCATGCGTTTCACTCACTCGACGGCAACGAGACGACTGGCGAAGGAGCGGCGGTGCAGCTGCCGCCGGCGACGCGCGCGCTCTCGTTCTACCCCTACTGTGTGACGTCAGGGTTGCTATGGACAGCTGCGCTCCCCACCGGCGCGACGGTTGCTAAGGAGGGGAGGAAGTTGCGACGCTGCGTGGAGGAAAGGCCACAGTTGACCAATGTCTTATCCGGTGGCGGGAAAACCTTCCGGCGCAACTTGTGATTTGTAATGCCACGTTTGAGAGAGAGAGAGAGCATTTTCCCACACTGGCCCCGATGGCAGCCTCATATCGGACAATTACGCCCATCTCGCCCAACACATGGACAATATGGGCGACGACTCCTGGCCTCAGTATAGAGGAGAGTGCAAGACAGTTACTGCGCCTTTCATTTCCCCGAAAACTATTTCAGAGCGCAGCTGTTTGGCGCCCGTTTCTGCGTTTCGCGCCGTCGCCGTTGCCGTCGCCATTGTCCGTTGTAACCAGCAGTGGACACCTTAGTCGCGCTTTAAGCTGCGAAACGAATGGAACGGGAGCTTGGAAAGCAGATGGTAAAATTCGTAAATTGGTTTTTGAGGAACGGAAATGGCGTAGTATCTGTCTCACACATTTCGGTGGAGGGCTGACCAGGGGGAAGGCGCATAACTACCCTCTTTGAACATTGAACACCTCAATTGGCACGATTCCAGCGATCGGACGGAGACCGCGAGCATGGACGCACATCGCCAGCATGAACGGACACCGCGAGCATGAGAAATTAAAGGCTTTCGCCTTAATATACGACAGAATTTTTTTTGCATTGCAGTGCGTAATCGAGGTGAAAAATTTGCCACGCAGGCTTAGTTCCGGTTTTGCAAAGAACTTGTCCTCATCGACGCACTGCAATCTTTTTTTACTTTCTTCTGAAAGAGATTCTATCAGCTAGCACACGGAAGACAAATGTGCAACATTTGCTGATTATTGTCAAGTGTGCTTTCTTCCTGTAATATTGCACGTCATTGAACAGTACTTTCCTGCACCCTATTTTTTGCCTCAAACTGAAGTTCCGCTTTTCCAAGTGGGTGTTAGCTACACGGGCATTGTTTTTTTCTTCCCCAGGGTTGCAATACACGTGGTCTCGTAATGTGTCTCGTGCAGCCAGCGGCCCAGGCTCGGCTCACCGATGTACGGGGAGATGCGCCTGCACTGCGCCGCCACACGGATCTCCACCTGCGGCGTGGTGGTTCAGCAGAAAGCAGCGTCGGCTCAGCCGACGACAACGTGCACCTCACGCCTGCAGGTGCACTGGCAGTGAGGACGCTCGGACGCAGCAAGCGGAACAGCGTCCGCGGCTCGCGGCTGCCCTATTGCTGCTGCTGCTCACCAGCGCCTCGGTGAGCTTAGCGTCACGTACGCTCACCTTAATTGATACTGCTTCTCATTGTTTCAATACACACTCGCAGAAATAATGAGAGGGAGCAACCCGACGAAGTGCTTTCCATCCTGCACAACCTATAGGAAGGATACGGAGTAGCTCTTGCGCGATCCCGTTGCCTCGAAGGCACAACAAGTGAATGCGTGTATCTCAAGCACATCCCAAAATGAGCGGGATGGTTTATCGGACTGAGCTTCTTTTCTATCTTTTGAACATTGTTTTCGTAGCCTTAAGGTGCACGTTAAAAAACCACAGGTGGTCGAAATTTCTGAAGCCCTTCACTACAGTGTCCCTCATAGCCCGAGTCGCTTTGGGATGTTAAACCCCTACAAACCATAAACCTTAATGTGCATATCGCTGCGTGTTTTAAGGCACCTTGATCATGTTCCAGAGAATAGCGCACTTGCTCATATCTATCATGAAACGATCTCTTCCTGCATAGTTTTATAGATGTTCAAATTCAACGCCTTTCGCATTGAACTTACTCACATGGCACCCATGTTTTTGGACCCTACGTTTAACCTTCTTGCACATCCCATTCTGGTTTCCTGGAGACTTACTGCATGCGTTTATTTCTTTTTCTCCTCTGCGAATCAACGCACATATGTTCAAAATGTCCGACGTTTTCAACGCCACTTCCTCAGGGTTTCTTCCCACAATTTTTTTTTTCGCCCTAGCTTGCTCAACCCGAGTCAGTTCCTCACCGCCTGCACTGTTTGTTGTTCTGCCTTTAGCACCCAAGCCTGATCTTTCAAAAGCTAGTTGGTTTACTCTTTGCTACAATAGCACTTCTATCATTGAGCGAAATATGCCGTGCTCAAAAGTATGCCCTGACGCAATTATTCGTTCCCAGATAATCAGCACTAGTTATCAGGAATTTGAGACAACTGCTACCTAGCGCCGCAAAGTTTTGCAGCCCATGCAGCTTCAAGGGGAAATTCCTGCATTTGGTAGAATTATTCATACACATAAAAAATTGGGCTTTGCTCATAATTTATGTTCTAGGTGATCTCCAGTACCTCTTAGAAGCAGCGTCGTCTCCATGCCTCAGCTAACGTTTGTTCCAAAACCGTTAAATTTTAAGCATTGGGCTCCTGTGGAAGCGGCTTAAATTTAGAGCCCTTTGAGTTAATAAAGACAGTTTTCCAAGAATACATAGCTCCAGTGGTTTGGTAGTGCGATTGCTTAGTAGGGCCATGGAGCCGAACAGCGTCCGGCGGTGTCTTGTGCGGCGGCATCTGTATGAAGCATCCACCTGCTGGGTGGTGTTTAGGGGAGATTTGTCTCTCTCCGTCTTCCACCTGTCACAGAGTCCCTCTCCTCCTGCCCCTCTACCTTCCCCATTGCCACTTGTATGGGAGATAGCCGCCGCGGTGACTCAGTGGTTATGTTGCTCGGCTACTGACCCGAAAGACGTGGGTTCGATCCTGCCGCGGCGGTTGAATTTCTTTGGAGGAGAAATTCTAGAGTCCCGTGTACTGTGCGATTTCAGTGCACGTTAAAGAACCCCAGGTGGTCTAACTTTTCGGAGCCCTCCACTACGGCGTCTCTCATAGCCTTAGTAGCTTTGGGACGTTAAACCCCATAAACTAACCAACCAACTTGTATGGGAGAGGAGGGAGGCGCCGTATGAAGAATGCCACAGCAAAAATCAAAATGAGTACCAAGGTAATGACTCAGTCAATAGCAGGCCTACGTGCAAAATATGCAGTTTGTTGAAGAACTATCTGTGCAGGAACTAGAGGACTGGTGACACTAATTTTTAGGCTCAAGCTGTTTATCCCATTTTGTTTCGTATCTATATCAGAGCAACTGCGCCAAAAATGAACTTCTTTGGTGCAGCGAACAATTAGTAATGAAATTTTTAAAAGTTACCCTGCGCCGTGTGGTAGGATTATCAGTAGCTCGCTCGCATTCCATGACCCTCACGTGCTTCCTCGCGGCTGAGGGCTCAACAATTGAACAGCTCACGGCGCGTAGTCAGCGATGGGGAGTCGGTTGTTCGCTTTTCGAGCTAGGGGTGCGGAGGGGTGAATGGGGTTGACACGAGAGAGGGACAAAGGTAGCAAAGGCGCGTGTTCATCCAGTTTGTCTAACTTCTGCGTGATTTCGGGGGCTCCACCGCAGTGAGCCACGGAAGGCCACTGTACGAGCCTGCGGAAGGCAGTTTTTGAGTAGACGACGGCGCTGTCGGTCTACGACGTCACTCAGGCGGCTTCAGTATGGCCGTCGGTGCCAAGGGAAGGGGCTTGGAGCCGATAACTTCTAAATGCAATTTCTACCTGAAATGCGCGCCTATTGCCCGACTTCTTTTTTTTAAGTACGCATAACATCGTCGTGGCTAGTACCTGCAACGTAAAACCGCCATTTGATGGTAGGTCATGTCATGAGTGCTTTACGCTTGACCGAGCTATTTCTTCTGGCATCGCTCGGCAAGAGAAACCTGCCTCTCACAAGACCCACGGATGGCTCTGTTTGGAACAGCCTGTTGCCAGTGCGATTACGCATCGCTTAGCCACTGCGCCTATGTGCCGGTAGTCGTTTGATGAATCAGAATAAAATAGACGGCTTTGGAAAAGTATCGGACTTGCACTGGATTCGGAAGTTAAAGACAAAGAAGACAGGATTGGAGGAGAATCAGATCTGGAATACACTGGGGAGTGAAAGAAGCATGCTATCGCATTATCTTGGGATCAATCCAATTGATAGCCCGTACATTTTTTCTAGCGTATTTATACCAAGCAGTGACTATGTTGTCTGTTATTTGATGCTCTGCTTTGTGTAAACAACAAAAAATGTCTCCAGAATTCACATTTTCACAACACGGTTAGTCCCATCTCGTGCTGCAAAGCTATAAGTCAGCGATCTCGCTAGCTCTCGTTGTGATGCTCAGTGCCGGTGTATTTTCTTTTTTTTCGGACGTTTAATTTTCCTTTTTCGCAGTTGCGAGCGCGCGGGTAGCGAAAGTATGATGCGCCACATTTCCTTTCGAGCTGATGCGCGCAAAGGTCTGAAAGGGTGCACCACATTTGAGGCGCTCGTATACCGCTTGCATCTCAGCCCGTTCTTTCCTGCTCCGCGTGCAGCCAGTTGCACATCTACGTTGTCGATACTACTTCGCTACACGCTATTCATACGGCAAAGCATCTGGATTCTTCCCAGATCGCGTATATGTACATAGTGCTTTGACAGTATGCTAGTATACGTTAGCATCTTGCTTAGATAGGCGAGCAGCACGCCTTGCGGGTGTTTTCGATTTAATTGTGTTGAATTGCTTGAAGAGAATAAGAGCGTCCTCAAGGACAACTTAAATTGCCGAGGCTGCTGCTGAATGTTTATTATGCAAGGATCTGCTTCGGGTCAACAACGTCAGTATGATTTGAATTCGCATGCATAATGTTTCCCTTCCACGCAGAGTTCCTGAGCGGTTGGCGATGCCGTATTTCATGCGTGCTGTCCAAAGCGGCCTCTAGAATTGAGAGTAACCAATTAGACTTAGGTTTCTCACGTTAGTAGTGTCTAGGCATCACCTTGCCACTAAATGCGTTGTGACAAGCGCATTTTTCTGGTGACGGCTCTGGCCTGAGTTATTCTTAACTCGAAACAGTTCACAAAATGGCCGCGAAGGAGTGCGCCGTCCAGAAGGGATCACAGCGCGTAAACATAATGCTATGGAAAACTAATAGCTACTTCAATATTCTTTTTTTTATAATCAGCGCAGGCATATCGTTCAAACGTTGAGTTCACATGCGCAATGGTTGGCAACGGATTTAAGGTATTCGAGACTTAAGTTCCGCACATAAGGGCACGATGCGTTAACGTTCATGGCTCCCTGTAGCGGTTATGGTTCTTGGCTGCTGACACGAAAGACGCGGGATAGAACCCGGCCGCAGGGATCGAAATTCGATGGAGGCGAAATTCCAGAGACTCGTGTGCTGTGTGATGTTATTGCATGTTAAAGAACGCCAGGTGCTCGAAATTTCCGGACCACTCCACTACGGCGTCCTCATAGCCTGAGTCACTTTGAGACGTTAAGCCCCCTAAAAAATACTAAACGTTCTTTCCTTAGAACTCTTCCACTCTGCAATTTACGCGCACAATGCACCTTTTGTAGACACACACATCGATTAGTACTCACTACACTATACAGGAATTACAAGGCCACAAAATAGGGTTCCACATTGACGCAGGTTTGCGAGGCTCGCGCGCCCTTTTTTTGGTGCGGTGGCGCACGTCAGATAGCGAAGGTTTTCCGATGGCCGCTGCATGTCGGCGTCGGCATGTTGGCGTGAAGCAAAGAGGTTATGAAACGCTAACATGCACTTTGCTTCTCGCTTGATAACTATTCCGTAAGTAGAGCTTCTCTACTTAAACCCATACTTTTTAACAGACTCGTAAGATGCCACATTACATGAAAGGCCACACGACATAGTAATGCGACACAAATGTTCCTTTTTGGCCAAGTCGGTAGCGTGCGTTGCTGGAGTCGGAAGCGTCATGGGTTCGAATACCAACTGAAATATATGAAGGTTTACTTTACGCGAAGCAAGTTACTTTCTAAATATCCGTCCTTTCACGGATGCGCCGACCCGTAAATAACGTTAAAAGTTCAGTTGTATTGTATTTTTATCCCAGATATCAAGCCTAACTAGCGTTGGGACGTTAAACCCTCATCAGCCATGAATATTTTTCAGGAACAGTTCCACAAAGGGTTCCACCCGCTTCCAGCCGCTTATGATTTTAGGCCGCAAACCAAAATTCACATAGATGATCAATCGGGGGCGCCGCCACCGTGGCTGCTGCGGAAGAAAAAAAAATTGGCTGGGGCTTAGCTAAGGTTAAGCCTGGATATCTCCAAGCGAAAAGCTACGGTGATGCTTATGGTTTAGCTTATGGTTATGCTTTATGATCACTTCTGTATCGGTAGGAACACTCTCGTCTCCTTCCATGTTGAATGCGCACGCCTATTCTCTACCAAGCGGTTATACCTACAGCCGGCCTCCGCGATAAGCACGCGCATGCGGCGAACGTCACACTATGACGCATAGCGCTCGGCAGCATACGCCTGTTCTAAGGGCAAGCGCCCCTTATATACCCCTCCTTTCAAATGCGCACTGCGCACGGCTACGGCGAAAGGTCAAACGGTGGCTGTCAGGGGAAGCGGCGCCGCACATGCTCAGTAGCCTGTGCCGTGCGTGACGTCACTCGTGCTCCGACCTACGCCGGCTCATGCGAAGCGCGGTGTTGACTAGCGCAGTGAAGATTTTCGCTTCAAAATACAACTCGCTGACAGAAATGTTCCGGAGGAAGACTTATCGACTACGCCGGCTGTTCTAAGGGTCGCAGGCTGTTATTTCCGCGGGTGATTTCAGAATATTCTTTGTGCAACCACAGGGGCATTAACTCTACATGTAACGATGCATGCACCATTCTTGACGGTACTCCGGCAGCCTTTGTAACCTGAGCGGCCTGTGTCTGAATGCTGCGACCTTTGTAAGCCAAGTCGCTAATTCAGCAACAAGCCCTCTTCTTTATTTTGTGTGTATTGCGCAGGAGGCCGATCTCCTGGGCGTTCTGAAAGTTCCCGACGGGGCCCGGACTGGCGCCTTGGGTGACGGCGGTACTCTGGGCGTTTTATTTTATTAATTTTTGCTGCACGTTAAAAAACGCGAGTTTCTAATGGTAACCAAAGCGAATAAAATTTATGTGATCAAGCATTAACAGCTTTTGTACTTTATTTAAGGATGTAACATTTTGTTGAGAATTAACCAACCTTGATTTGATAGACTAGCATCATTATACTTTAACCCCATTTTTCGGACCTTCCTGTTTTCGGTAACATAACATCAAAAGTAGTTTTGATAGCTTTGATCCGAACCAATCGATAAAAAGTGTTTTGCTTTAAAAGAAAACTACACCTACGCCAATTTCTCCACAGAACGTCGCCACTGGCTATTGAGCTACTGGGCGCAAGTACTGCATGAGTCGAGCATGAAATTCTCCGAATTAGGAGATTGCTGCCATTTGCCGAGAGATTTCTCCACTTCTATTTAGACTTCCACATCCATTCCGAGAATTTCATTTCTACGAATTAGGGAAAACTACTATGGAAAGAAAATACTTAGACGTCACAAGCTGGTATCATTCAAACACTTCGCTGCCGAGCACGATGGCGCCGCCACACCTTGGCTGCGTGCCTTCAGTATATCGCTTAAGAGCTTGCGCTTCCAATCTAAATAAAAAGCTGCTGGCTGTTCCTTGCTGTGAGCCGCGCCATGAACACCAAGGTACGCACCACCGCATGGCCTCTTCAGATGGACGTTAGCGTTTAGGATGTAATCTTCATCACTGGCTTGACACTACTTCTTTTCTGGGACTCAGGACTCAGTTCTGCCCGTCAGCCGTTTTATTATTGAGTTCTTGAGTGCACCTCCAATAATAATAAAATATAAATAAACCACGCGGTGGCGCAGTGGTTATGCTGCTTGGTTGCTGACCCGAAAGTCGCGGGTGGCAAAATGCTTGAAGCCTGTGTACTGTGCGATGTCAGGGCACGTTAATGAACCTCAGGTGGTCGAAATTTCCTGAGGTCTTTACTACGTCGTCAATCATAGCCTGAGTCGCTTTGGGACGTTAAACCCCGCAAACCACCAATCATGATTAATAAAAAATTTCCCTCATATTAGGCTTATTCCTACTTGAACTGTGGTCTTTCTTGTAGTGATGTCCGCAAAGCACAGCGGTCACGCATATGTGCCCAAGAATCTGTGACGGTAGCTGCTTAACCCACGAGTTTCTTCAGTGAACTGGTTAAAAATGCGAAAAACTTCTGCAGCATTAAATATCGCGTCTCTTTGGTAGGGAGGCGTGTCTTCTACACTATATGGACTGCTCTAAAGAAGAAAGACTGCTCTAAAGAAGAAAGTCCTGGTTCATAGGCTGCAAACGGATAACACATGCTCAGGTTTCAACATTAACTCAACCATCTCATCGCACAACAACGCTCTAATTTCTTGAAATAGAAGCGCCGCCGGAAGTAACAACTTGGCATGCAAAATTCGTCGTTGGGCGGGTCATTTCCGCGCCAGTCGGCCGTGGGATAAAGAACCTCGCTATTTTCTGTTCTTTTGGATTGCTTACCCTTCTTCAACTCAAAAGTTATTCGATAACACTGCTTGCTAAAATGGTAGTGTAGCTCCGTTTATGGCAGTTGCTGCGACGGCAGTCGACCTTTCCTAACTCTCCAGGAACTGGCCGATTAAGGCAAAAAGTCAAAAGATTAGAAAACGAGATCCTTTCAAATTACTGATCCCGGAATACAGTACCACAGACAACGTATTTCGGAGATTGCCTGCAATTCATGTCAAGGAAAAAAAATTGCCGAAGTTTACGTTAATTCCTAATGCGAAATTTGAGCGCAGCTCATTAGCTGTTTAAGCTTTTCGATAGATTGAGGCAAGGAATTCGAGCAAGACATGTATGTACAATTACAGACAACTTATTTTTCACACATATTCTTTCTTCAAGAAGTACTCCACTAACAGTTATTGTTTGTCGTGAAGGACGCTTCGTGGTGGGAGAAATAGATGGATATAAGTTCGACTTGCTGCGTCAATGTCTGGTTTTCAAAGATGAAGTGTACGGAAGTATTTGGTGAGGTTGTCAGCCGTGGGAGGCGTTACGAGTGAGAGGAACGGGGTGCTCTCCCGCATAAGTGGTAAGAAATTCCTGTTTGTCTTTATATGTACATTAAAGTTCCCACCCCTCTGCCACCCAGGCAGGTGGCAGTTAATGGTTGATCGCGAAAGTTCGCTCACCGTTCTCAGGGCTCATGCGTGCAGCCCACATCTCTCTGTCATCACCCCACGTACCTATAAGCGTGATTTAGGCGTCCGCTGAACCAGGGAGCTAGTTACGCGCACTTCCTATCCTTAAAATTATCGGAGCGTAAGGCGTTGTAAACGCCAACGCCAATGAACACAACGAACGCCGAAGGGCTGTGACTTCAGCGCCGCGTTTCTGGCACAAGGTTGTGAATCCCAGCGCATGCAGCGCTCATCTTACACCACCGCCACGTAGCTTAAAGCACGATTGAGGTGTCCAATGTTCCAAGAGGGCAGTTATGTTCATTTCCTCTGGTTCAGGTGTCCACCTAGATGTGTGAGACATACTGCGCATTTGCGTTCCTCAAAAACCAATTTACCAATTTTAACCTCTGCTTTGCAAGCTCCCAGTCCATTGGTTTCTCAGCTTAAAGGGTGTCCACTGCTGGTTGCGACGGAAAACGGCGACGGCGACGCCGCGAAACGCAGAAGCGGTCGCCAAAGAGCTGCGCTCTAAAATATTAGGAATTATGGGTATGGAAACATTATCGACTGCGAAAGCTACAACACTCGTAAGTAATGGGCCCACGTGGATAACATGAGCACAGATAGCGCACATGACTGAAGAGAGCAGCCAGTCTGAGCTCATGTAACCCAGGCCCACCTTGAGAGCCCACTTGCTCTAGTTTTATTTATTTATTTATTTATTTACAGATACCTTACAGGCCTCCAGGGAGGCATTGTGTAAGGGGGGAGCAATAAATATGTACAACAGAAGCTAGAAAAAACCCAAAAATGCATAGAAACAAACACTGTTACGTTCTAAAAGCTGATTAGAAATTATCACGACTGTACAAATTACATGGAGAAAAACATTGAATAAAAAATAAAAAAAGTTAGAATGTAATTAAGACATAATAGTAACGGGAAAAACAGAACATGAGCAAATACACAGGAAGGCAAATGGGCTGATATAGAGGGTGTGACAAAAAAAAAGGCATGACTCGGGCAAAGAAGAAAACGTGCTAGGTGTTATCGATATAATGTTTGACCAGATGATTATGAAACGTGCCATGGTTGCGCTGCGATGCAATGCAGTTTGGAAGATCGTTTCATAGACATATAGCACGTGGGAGCGGAGAAAAGTTAAATGCGTGAGTACTGCCATAAATGCGTGTGTAGCTGAGGTTATTGTGCGATCTGGTTGATGAATAAGAGTGTCGTTGCAGGTGCGATAACGGTGACCGAGTGGCATGGATTAATTTGTGAAAAAGAGATAAAAGGGCTATGTCTCGACGAGTTCTTAATGGAAGGAGTGAAAGGTCCAGCTTTATTTGGGTAATACTTGATTTAAAACTATAATTTCGTGAAATAAATCGACTAGCCCTATTTTGGATTGCTTCTAGCATGTCAATTAGGTACTTCTGGTGAGGAGACCAAATGGGCGACGCATACGCGAGCTGAGATCTAACAAAAGTTAAATATGCTTGTTTACGCACATTAGCAGTGGTGCTTTGTAAGTTGCGGCGCAGGAAACCTAATGAACGTGAAGCATTGGCAGTAATGGTGGTTATGTGAGCAGTCCACGAAAGGTTTGGTGAGAAGTGAACACCTAAGTATTTGTATTGAGTAGCCCGACCCAATATGTTGTTATTAATGTGGTAAGGGAAGTAAGAGTTTGCTGATTTTTGAGAAAAATTGATTATTTTACACTTGGAAACATTTAGGGTCATTAGCCATGTTCTACACCAATCATGAATTAAATCCAGGTCAGTTTGAAGTGAAATGTGGTCGTCAGTACTCTTTATGGATCGGTATACAATACAATCGTCAGCAAATATTCGTATGCGGGATGAAATGTTGCACGGCAGGTCGTTTATGTAAATTAAGAAGAGTAAGGGACCAAGGACGCTCCCTTGTGGCACACCTGACGTAACATCAGAAAGAGGAGATAAGTGATTATTAATGACTGTGAACTGTTGCCGATTCGAAAGAAAATTACGGAGCCATGACAAAGTTAGAGCATCTAGTTTAAGCGCCGAAAGCTTAGATATTAGGCGACAGTGAGCTACACGATCAAATGCTTTTGCGAAGTCGAGGAATGCACAATCAGATTGTAAATTGTTGTTCATGTTGGAATGAAGGTCAGCAGTGAATTCGAATCACTGTGATTCACAGGAAAAGCCTTTCCTAAAACCATGCTGATTGGGGAAAAAGAAATGAACAGATTCCAAGTGACCGTAAATATGAGACGCAATAATGTGCTCGAGCATCTTGCAGCAGATACATGTTAGAGAAATCGGTCGATAATTTTCACGTGCATGTTTATTGCCACTTTTTAAACTGGTACCACTTATTCTATTTTCCAGTCATTCGGAAGCATCCCTGTTAATAATGACTGCCGAAAGATATGAAGTAAGATGTTACTAGACGCGGATATGGTGCTCTTTAATATTTTGGAATTAATTTCATCGACGCCCCATGAAGAAGACACTTTCAGGTTAGTGATCAATCGGATTATGCCTTCGAGAGTAATATCAATCGGAGCCATGTACGGGTAGTCAAAATCGGGCACGCAAGGAATGTAGGAACTGTCTTCTCTAGTGAATACAGATGTGAAAAATGAGTTAAATGCTGTTGCGCTGTCAGCATCAGAGTAGGGAATGTTGTTGTTGTCATGTATTGAAATATCGTTACTAATGTTACGCCGACCTATTACCTTCCAGAACTTGCTGGGATTGTTCTTGAGCAGTGCTGGAAGGTCTTGTGAATAATATGTATCTTTAGCGTCGCAAATAGCAGAGCAGTAAGTGTTTAGATAGCTTTTGTAATTATTCCAAGCACTTGGAGAACTCACGCGCTTTGCATTTTTGTACAGCCGTTTTTTATTATTTCTCATTCTGTGATGGAGTTTCGTGAACCAAGGGTTAGATTTATTATTAGTTATACTGATGAGCGGGACGTATTTGGCTACTAATTCTGACAGCTTTTCTCGGAAGAGAATCCAGTTATCATTGATTGACCTATCTTGAAATAAAGGCAGTAGTATTTTGTCGGCAATCTTTTCGAGTTCGGTGTTAATAAGGGCATAATCAGCTCTGTTGTAATCGCGAATTTGCTTTCTTGTGACTCCAGTAAAGGGAAGCGGAATGTTAATAGTCACTTGAAGCAAATCATGGTCACTAAATCCATCTAAGTATGAAATGTTACCGACTGTTTCAAGGGCTGTTGTAAAGATGAGATCTAGTATATTGGAACCACGGGTGGGCTTGGTAACTACTTGAAATAGGTTAAAATCTAAAGTCACGTTTATGAATCTTAATGAGGCATTACAAGGGGATGAGAGCTTTGTCCAGTCAATCTGCGGAAAGTTAAAATCCCCAAACAGATAAGTGATATCGGCTGGAATGAGTTCAAACGCCTTAGCCATGCTGTCATGAAGTTTATTTAAAAAAGAATTGTCGGAATCCGGGGCTCGGTAGCAGTTACCCATTAAAAGTTTTCTAGAAGAAATCATGCTTGCTGCCCAGATTATTTCAAGGTCCGAATCGGTATCAATGACAAAGGAAGCAACTGATTTCTTTATACCTAATAGGACTCCGCCCCCTCGCCTATGCGGGCGATCACGTTTGTATATGTTGAATGGACTGGAGGCTGAAATAACTTCATGATCACCGATATCGGGGTGCAGCCACGTTTCAGTGAATACGATAACGTCAGGATCACTGTCCTCCAGAAAAGATGTGACAAGAGCGCGCTTTGATAGGATACTTCGGATGATAGCAAATGAAATTGATAAAGGTGAAGAGACGACGGCTGGTTTAGGTTTTTGACAGTTGCGAGCACACGAGATGGGTAGTGACTACAGATCAGACAGGATGACTGAGTCAGTAACGACGACGTAGACATATGTTTGTGAATTCATATGTAGCTTGTCAACTGATAGCTTGAATTTCATTTTGTGCGTTTTTGCGAACTGAATCAGCTTTGCCCTGGCTTTTCGTGTTGTAACTGAAAAATCTTCACGAATGGCAAAATTTGTTCCCTTCAGTTTATGCCCAAAAGATAGGATGCGTTCCTTGTCCTTAAAATACGTGAGCTTAGCTATAATAGGCCGCTGCTTTTCAGAATCATATTTGCCTAGTCTGTCAACTCGTTCAAATTGTTGGCCAGTTGTAGCGATACCCAGTTTATCCAAGCAGAGATTAATTACTTTATTTTCAGACATTGCCCAGTCTTCCTGTTCGTCATCATCCACCCCAAAGAAGAGTAGATTGGAGCGTCGCATCCTATTTTCAGTGTCGTCACATCTTGACGTAATGGCTGTCAGACGTTCCGAGACACCAAGCACAGCTTCAGCATCAGCATTTGCCCTGTCTTCTGATGCGCCACTCGATGATATGGATGCTTCCAATGCCGCCAGTTTAGCAGTCAGCAGTCGAACTTCATTTTCAGTTGCTACCTGCTTCTCCTTTGCGTTTTTAATTTCCTCCAGTAATGAAGCATGTTCTTCTTCTAGCTAACGGATAGCATCCAGAGCCTCGACAAATGCTTCAGCCTCAGCTTTTGACATTGGGCCAGGGTTTGACTCTACATCACCCGAGAGCATGAGCAAAATGTCAGACAGTGTGAAACAAATACCCGACAAAGATGCTAACACTCGCTTAAACAAATCATTCAACGCTGGGGGGCACGACACCGCAAAAAGAGAGTAATGGCTACTTTTAACGCAAGTCGCAGTTAAGTCCTATGAACCGAAATCATTGCATTAAACAGCAGCTTCAAAAAAAGGACTTATTCGCCTCTCTAAATTACAGTGCCAGCTCAGCAGCTTCCGGCGATTCGAGAACGCGACGGAACAAGTACTGGCTGAGTGATCCTGCTAATGAAGAAGCCAGTTCTAAGAAGGTGTCAAAGTTAGGTTAAAATAGGACCATGTTGGTACAACGAATTTCTTAAAGAAGTTTTCTTTTTATTTTTCGGTTCTTTTGCAATAGGCCACTGAGAGTATGCTTCTCTATTTGTGCAAGTGCGTTCTCGGTCATCCGTTATTGACGTTTTGGAAAGAATGGCCGTTGTGTACGTGTGTCGATGGTCCGTGACCAATAAGCTACGCTTCCGCCGCATGCAGACAGCGGGGTATCTGCCTTGATAAGCTGTGTACTGCAGTGTTACTTCCTTGTAGTCGTGGCAAATTTATCAAATGCTTTCTGCCCCTGTTATTTCCTTTATTTACGCTTTCAGCCACAGGTGCAGTGCTGAACACGCTGCTACCTGAACCTTTAGGGAAGTAAACCGTGAGCAATACAAGGTCTTTATTTCATGTTTGCCGTCAGTTTTTAGTTTAATTTATATTTCGCGACCAGGCGTAATAGTCAGGAAACATATTCGTGCTACGCAAAGTCAGAGCGTAGAGATATTGTGTGCCATGATGCACTTCTGTCCATTCGCCTGTTTAGAATTTAGCCGCTCTATACTGAAGCTCACGTGTGGTGTTCAAAGTACTGTGCGCTATTTACGAGGTAATGGGCAGAGGATTGTAGCTGCGCTGTTTATCTTTGGGTTTTCTCAAGGAGTTCATTTCGGGTGATACCTGCGCGGATTTCAAACAATTAGCAGCATATAAAAGCTTTTTTTTTCACCTGGATATCGAGATATCGAGATGTTCCCACACAGGGATAACATTCCCTGTTTATGGAGTAAGAGCTACAAGGGCGGGGCAACGACTTCCACTGGAAGCCTAGCGCCACGCGCGAATCAGGTCAGTTCAGAAGTCATTGCCACATAATGGCAGCTTCTTTTGCATAGCCACTGCGGGTTGTCTCTAGCGTAGAGAATAAAATAAACACCTGTTTAGAGCGCA